>NC_057799.1:437935665-437942437 GCF_018294505.1 Triticum aestivum
CCCCGATCCCATCGCCCCATCGCTGCCTCGACGTCGCCGCCACCCCCCTCGCGGAGCTGGCCCCACCCGTCGCCCCACCGGCGCACCACACCGTCGGCCCTCGCCACCACCTCGACCGCACGCCCCCTCTCCTTCTGTGCGGCGCTGCCCGACCCGAAGCTGCTCGTCGTCCTGACCCCTTCGCTCGCGCCGTCGCCGGATCGCCGGCGCCACCTCGCCCCGCCATCGCCGCCTCGAGCCCGCCGCTCTCCTCCTCGTCCTCACCCCTCTCCCCGATCCAGTCCTGGATCGGGGCACGACCTCAACGCCGCCCCAAATTGTCGTCGCCGATCGCTTCCCCGACGAGCTCCACCTCGCCAACATCGCCGGACCGCCGTCGTCCCCGTCCTCCTCCTCAAGCCCGCTACCACTTCCCTACACCGCCCGTGAGCACCTCCCTCTCTCCCCGTCCCCGTCGCCCGTGCTTCTGACCGGGGCCGCGAGCTCCGAGCGGTCAACGCGCCCGTGCCTGCATCCCGTGCATCGTCGCCCCGCCCCTGTCCTCGTCGTCGCGACTCGCTCGTAGCCGCCCAACCGCTCGCCGTGCCTCCCTCGCGTTGCGCCTCCCCTGGTCACCCCACCGGGCCCGCGCGCTGCCTCGCCACTGCCGCCTCAGGCGGCCGGCCTCGCCGTGCCCGTGGCCGGCGGCTTCCCCCCTTCGATCTGGGTGTAAGCCCAATCGGGCTGGGCGCCAGCGCCCGTAACCCACATGCCCGCTAGGCTCCCCCAGAGCCAATGACAAACGGGGCCCACGCCCCTGAGAACGAAAATAAAAAAAGGTTTAAAAAATGATAATAATAAATAAAAATATTAAATAGTTAATTAATAAATTAATTAACTTAATTAATTCTGTTAGTTAGATAATTAAACCTAATTAACCTGTTAATAAAACTAACTACTGTTAATTAGTTAGCTGTCAATGACAAATGGACCCCACCTGTCAGTTGACTGGTCAACGGTCAACTTTGACCGCTGACGTCATGCTGTCGTCATGATGATGCAGTAATTCCTTTTCGAATTAATTAATTAATAATAATCCCACTAAATGATTAAATCTTTATAAAATATTATAAAATAAACCGTAACTCGGATGGAAAAACTTTGTACATGAAAGTTGCTCAGAACGACGAGACGAATCTGGATACGCAGCCCGTTCGTCCGCTACACATCCCTAGCATAGAAAACACGCAACTTCCCCCTCCGGTTCATCTGCCCGAAAACGCGAAACACCGGGGATACTTTCCCGAATGTTTTCCCCCTTCGCTGGTATCACATATCCCAGCGTTACGTCACCCCTAGCACAACGTATTGCCGCGTCTTGCTTTGTGTTACATTTGATAGCTCTGTTATTTATTGTGTTCCCCCTCCGTTACTTCTTTCCCGTAGGCTCCGAGACCGTTGCCGATACCCCTGTGATCGGCTACATCCACGACGACCCCTTCTTCTTGCCAGAGCAACCAGGCAAGCCCCCCCCTTGATCACCAGATATCGCCTATTCTTCTCTATACAGCTTGCATTAGAGTAGTGTAGCATGTTACTACTTTCGGTTAATCCTATTCTGCTGCATAGCCTGTCATTGTTGCTACAGTTGTTACCCTTACCTGCTATCCTACTGCTTAGAATAGGATGCTAGTGTTCCATCAGCGGCCCTAATCTCTTGTCCGTCTGCCATGCTATACTACTGGGCCGTGATCACTAGGGAGGTGATCACGGGTATATACTTTATACTTTATACATGATACATGTGGTGACTAAAGTCGGGTCGGCTCGAGGAGTACCCGCAAGTGTTTCTGATGAGGGGGCTGAAAGGACAGGTGGCTCCACCCCGGTAGAGGTGGGCCTGGGTTCCTGACGGCCCCCGACTATTACTTTGTGGCAGAGCGACAAGGCAGGTTGAGACCACCTAGGAGAGAGGTGGGCCTGGCCCTGATCGGCATTCGCGGATACTTAACACGCTTAACGAGATCTTGGTATTTGATCTGAGTCTGGCCATTTGGTCTATACGCACTAACCAACTACGCGGGAACAGTTATGGGCACTCGACATCGTGGTATCAGCCGAAGCTCTTCTTGACGTCAGCGACGGAGCGGCGCGCGCCGGATTGGACTGGAACGCCTGCTAGGCGAGGTCTGCTTCCGACCGCGTACGCAACGTGTAGGTGTGCAATGGGCGATGGGCCCAGACCCCTGCGCGCATAGGATTTAGACCGGGGTGCTGACCTCTCTGTTGAGCGTAGGTGGGGCTGCGACGTGTTGATCTTCCTTATTATTGATGATCGTCTGCTGCACGTGAAGACCCTGAAGATACTCTCCGCTGATAACCCGAGAACTTGTGTTCATCGCTTTTGCAATTCCCTTCCATCGATAAACTCCTATGGATAACCACGTATACTCGGCATTCATACAATGTTTCCCAGTTGATCTTGTTATTACAAGATACCCCGAAATTCTCTCTGTTGTTACGAGAATCCTTTGAGCTTACTGCCTTGCTGTTCTTTGTCACCTGAATACCCCTACGGATAATTCTCGCACTTACCGAGTATCCGCTCATCCCCAATTGATTCAAGTATTTCACAAAAGTGTTCAAAATATCATTCGATCTTCCAAAAATCCTCAGGAGCCTTTTTGCTCTTGAAATTCTTGCTTACTTGCATTATGGTTAATCTTAAGTCTCGTAATCTTATTGGCATCTCTTGTCATTATCATTTTGAGTCCATTGATTCAATTTGTTGCGAATGCTCGCAATCCTCAATCAGACCCTACAATTCATCCTTCCAGCTCAGACGTCATTTGAAACATGAGCTGGTTCTCCCCAATCAAATTGTCGTCAATTGTGCCCCTATGTCTATTGAACTTATCCATCCTTGATCAGAGCGTCTGTTTCTGATCCTTCGCTTTGTAAATCATAATTCCTTTGCAATTGAGCTCTAAGTTACTTAGTTGTTTCTATAATCCAAGGTCTTTGCATTGATTCTTCCTCTGGTTGTGTGCCGATACTCACATCAGATCCTTTATGGACCATCATAACCTTGTTGGATTTTATCCGATGACGTCCTTCATATTCAATAACTTTGTGAGTCTTTTCTCGGATACATAATGCCTTTGGTAAATTGTATCCTATGTTTTGTCAACAATGCTCTCCTTTCGAGCTTGTGTTATTTACTCCTGAAGTTTGCGGTATATGTTCCCAAGATGCCCCTATGGGTTGAAGCCTTCTCTAATCCGTGTGAACCCGAAAGTTTTCACGAGTCATACTCTTCTAGTGCTTCGCCAGATAAAGTTTCAGCACTACAACTTCTTCGTAAACGAGAAGTGAATGAAAGGTTATGCATTGCAGAAGTGGGAGTCGACCTTGAACATTTGTGTTCATGCCCACGGACACGATGTGGAACTTATCATGAAAGCTTCTTGCAATATTTAAACATTCGAATAATTCTTCCGGTGTAGTAAATTGGATCCCTTGCAGTTATGGTTTCAACCATTCTAACCTTATTCAATACATCTAGGAGGAAACCATTCCATTGCCTCGTCTATCATGACAAGATTAAAGTATCTGCTATTGCAAGTCTACACTCCAGTTCAGTTTCTATGCTGATCTTCCCTTGAGTAGTACCCTCAAGTATCTCGAGAATTCCACGGAACTACATAACTTCTTGTGAGTTCTTCATCAACTAATATTCTCACTGATTCCAATTCTTCACGGGCTCGCAGTTATTAAACACTTAAAGACACCGATAACTGGACCGAGTCCGCACTACGGTTCAACAACTTTAGTAATCTTCTTTACTTACGAGTTTGTACCCAAACACGTCATTCCTAGCCTGATTGGCTATATCATTATCGTGCTAAATTTTAAACTAGGCCACCCGGTCCTTCTTCCCGGAGCACAACTTTCGACGGTGAGCAAAGCTTACGTCGATCTTCCCCATAATACCCTTTCACCTTGAGCAGCAAGCTTGATTCGAATTTGTGTCGTAACCGTGGTTCCAATATCCTTTCACTTCATCATTCCTTTGACTTGATGTCATCGCCAATCGATTACATCTTCATGAAATCTCTCGACAAATGTGTCGTGATCATCATCGGCATTCTGAGCTCTTCCAGGATAGCACTTGAATTCATGATGAGAAATTCCACCCTTGCCCCCGATGATTTGTGTTATCATTGACCACCTTATTGCCTTCCGTTCAACACAAACTTGTTCGTGTTTTGTGTTGTACCTTGAGATCCTTGCTATCCAGCCTTAGTTCTTCTTTACCTTGGAGTATTACCATCTTTTATGTCAGGAATGTCTTGAGATTGCTCCACCTCTTAAGAATTCTTAGTATAGTGGTGCTTCTCCCCATCATCATTCTTTCTTGGTCCCCGTGTTGGTTCTAACCGGGGTACCAACAAGTGCATGGTGCTATTTGGATTCTGCTCTTCTAGCAACCCTATTGCTTTGAAATTAATGATCGATAGTTCATTCTTAGCCTATCGGTTATTGAATCACCAGTCTAAACATTGATCGTGCAACCTAGCCCATATTTCGGGTGCACATTTCAACCAATGTTTAACTGTGTATGTTTTCCTCGAGCATACATCATTAAGTCATTCAATCTAGCTAATGTTATCTCCTTGTTCACATAGTTGTGGAAATCCATCTTTTCGAAATCTCGATGAATTGTCGTTTAGTTCATCAGCCACACTCTCATCCTCTCCTTGGTTTAATGATGAACTCTTGTTTTGAAACTCGCTTCCATAGATCATTTACGAGAATCTCACAATGTCATCTCGTCAAATCGTGTTGCACCTTTTCTTCTCAGGCATCCCGAGTCTGAGGTATCCTGACACCAATAGGATCTGAATCTTGGTCAGATATGATGGTTGGGACATATTTCCAAGAGTTATAACATTGGTTTATTTATGACCCGGTAAGGTGATGTCCTGCCTAACACACCTGGCAGGAGGACCTATTGTTATAAGTTTTCCTTTTTAGCAAGGTTAGCTATTCTTCCATGAGGAAATTGTAAGACTTACTCTATAAGTTGTTCCTGATGGATCCTTTGTGTATCCATAACCTGATCTTACCTAATGACCATGTCAATGCTATCTCGAAGCATGTCTGTGTTACTCCGATCTTCAATAAAAACATTTGAAGCACAATGCTAAATGTTTCTTGCTCAATTATCCAAACACCGTTGTATGGGTAATGTCATGAAATTTCCCTCCCCTTACCTAAAGGATTTTCTACATTATATCTTGTCGTGGATATCATGTTCTGCTTGCCCTTGGGAAGGATATACCCCTGAAAGGCATGTTTAAACATATTTTCCTTTCCATTGTTCTGTTTAATTTGATAATCATATCTTCCTTTCCATTGTTTGGTTTTACCTTTCTTGTGGTCTATATGATCTAAGCTTTAATATTCTCCTGCTTATGTAAACACCTCGGTGTACAATTCTGTCAGCAAGCCCCTGTTACTATTGTTGAGGACATTTCGGTAGCCACCGATGGATGAGAACTTTGCCTATTGGTCCGCCCCATTTCAACGAGCAGGAGAATGGATCTCTTCGTCCCTCGCCCTTGGTATCGAGTTGTTGCCGACATAACTGACAGGCTACCCTTTGACATGCCTTGCTACCGTGACCGTGCAAGATGTCAGACCCTTTCTACTTTAGGCCACATGGTGGGCCATAACCCGCAGTTCCACAGGATCGAAACCTGACTCTCCTGTACAACCCTGTTTCTAATGGTTATTCCCCATGCTTGGCTTCGTATTTAATTCACGGGCCACCTTCCTAGTGCTCTATTCTGGTATCAGACGCAATACTTACTCTCGCTGCTCTGAACCCCCTTTCTCACTCTGGTTCAGACTTAGAGCAACTATCTATCCGCTAGGAACCTCTTATTGTACCTTCGTACCTTACTCTCGATGTATTTCATATGTTCAACTCGAGAGATAATCTTATGCTCATCCATGGGTTAAACCCTAGATTGTTTCCCTCCTAAGCATTCTGTCGTAGCCGAGCTGCCCCTTACCTATTCGTAAGTACGTTGAAGTTCCCGAAGAAAAGGACGTCTTCACCACGATGAACTGAAGCAGAGAAATGAAGACGTCAATGTAATGGATTGACCTCTTCGAGAAGAGCAACCAAAGACGAGAAGATCCGTTAGAATTTCGTAACCAGAACATTCCCCCTTGCACCCCTCTTAAATCTCGGGACGAGATTTCTTGTAGTGGAGGAGAATTGTGACGCCCGGATAATCATGCTACAGTAATCCCACGTTAACGGTGCCACGTCACCCCGGTTACTGTTGCTAATCTCGTGTTGGATTAAAAACTTCTCAAATTCAAAAGTTTGAATAAATGTCAGACGTCAAACTTTTCAAAAGCCAAAACAAAATTGTTCGGGAGGTGCCATATTTTGCATCTGTAAATATGGTGTAATAAACACAGTTTTATAAAATGCCTAAATGATTTAAAATGAAATAAAACAGAAAATAAAATAAATAAAAGAAAAACAAAACAACAGAACCCCCCTCTGGGCCTCGTGGCCCAACTGGCCTAGCCGCTCGAACAGGCCGGCCCACCCCCACCAGCACTTAACCCCCCGATCCACTGACCGAAACCCTAACCGCTCCCCAACCCCCACGCCCCACTCGCACCCACTCCCTCCCCCTCGTCCCACTCCTCCCTCTCGCCCTTCCCCGATCTGGCTCGGGGCAACCCCTCGATCCCATCGCCCCATCGC
>NC_057799.1:437942842-437982077 GCF_018294505.1 Triticum aestivum
CCCCACCGGCGCACCACACCGTCACCCCTCGCCACCACCTCGACCCCACGCCCCCTCTCCTTCCGCTCGTCGTCCCGACCCCTTCGCTCGCGCCGTCGCCGGATCGCCGGCGCCACCTCGCCCCGCCATCGCCGCCTCGAGCCCGCCGCTCGCCTCCTCATCCTCACCCCTCTCCCTGATCCAGTCCTGGATCGGGGCACGACCTCAACGCCGCCCCAAATTGTCGTCGCCGATCGCTTCCCCGACGAGGTCCACCTCACCAACATCGCCGGACCGCCGTCGTCCCCGTCCTCCTCCTCAAGCCCGCTGCCACTTCCCTACATCGCCCGTGAGCACCTCCCTCTATCCCCATCCCCGTCGCCCGTGCTCCTGACCGGGGCCGCGAGCTCCGAGCGGTCACCGCGCCCGCGCCTGCGTCCCGTGCATCGTCGCCCCGCCCCTGTCCTCGTCATCGCGACTCACTCGTAGCCACCCGACCGCTCGCCGTGCCTCCCTGGCGTTGCGCCTCCCCTGGTCACCCCACCGCGCCCGCGCGCTGCCTCGCCTTGCCTGGCCTCGCCACTGCCGCCTCAGGCGGCCGGCCTCGCCGTGCCCGTGGCCGGCGGCTTCCCCCCTTCGATCTGGGTGTAAGCCCAATCGGGCTAGGCGCCAGCGCCCGTAACCCACATGCCCGCTAGGCTCCCCCAGAGCCAATGACAAACGGGGCCCACGCCCCTGAGAACGAAAATAAAAAAGGTTTAAAAAATGATAATAATAAATAACAATATTAAATAGTTAATTAATTAGTTAATAGATTAATTAACTTAATTAATTCTGTTAGTTATCTAATTAAACCTAATTAACCTGTTAATAAAACTAAATATTGTTAATTAGTTAGCTGTCAATGACAAATGGACCCCACCTGTCAGTTGACTGGTCAACGGTCAACTTTGACCGCTGACGTCATGCTGTCGTCATGATGATGCAGTAATTCCTTTTCGAATTAATTAATTAATAATAATCCCAGTAAATGATTAAATCTTTATAAAATATTATAAAATAAACCGTAACTCAGATGGAAAAACTTTGTACATGAAAGTTGCTCAGAACGACGAGACGAATCCGGATACGCAGCCCGTTCGTCCGCTACACATCCCTAGCATAGCAAACACGCAACTTCCCCCTCCGGTTCATCTGCCCGAAAACGCGAAACACCGGGGATACTTTCCCGGATGTTTTCCCCCTTCGCTGGTATCACATATCCCTGCGTTACGTCACCCCTAGCACAACGTATTGCCGCGTCTTGCTTTGTGTTACATTTGATTGCTCTGTTATTTATTGTGTTCCCCCTCCGTTACTTCTTTCCGGTAGGCTCCGAGACCATTGCCGATACCCCTGTGATCGGCTACATCGACGACGACCCCTTCTTCTTGCCAGAGCAACCAGGCAAGCCCCCCCCTGATCACCAGATATCGCCTATTCTTCTCTATACAACTTGCATTAGAGTAGTGTAGCATGTTACTACTTTCGGTTAATCCTATTCTGCTGCATAGCCTGTCATTGTTGCTACAGTTGTTACCCTTACCTGCTATCCTACTGCTTAGAATAGGATGCTAGTGTTCCATCAGTGGCCCTACTCTCTTGTCCGTCTGCCATGCTATACTACTGGGCCGTGATCACTAGGGAGGTGATCACGGGTATATACTTTATACTTTATACATGATACATGTGGTGACTAAAGTCGGGTCGGCTCGAGGAGTACCCGCAACTGATTCTAATGAGGGGGCTGAAAGGACAGGTGGCTCCACCCCAGCAGAGTTGGGCCTGGATTCCTGACAGCCCCCGACTGTTACTTTGTGGCGGAGCGACAGGGCAGGTTGAGACCACCTCGGAGAGAGGTGGGCCTGGCCCTGGTCGGCGTTCGCGGATACTTAACACGCTTAACGAGATCTTGGTATTTGATCTGAGTCTGGCCATTTGGTCTATACGCACTAACCAACTACGTGGGAACAGTTATGGGCACTCGACATCGTGGTATCAGCCGAAGCTCTTCTTGACGTCAGCGACGGAGCGGCGCGCGCCGAATTGGACTGGAACGCCTGCTAGGCTAGGTCTGCTTCCGGCCGCGTACGCAAAGTGCAGGTGTGCAATGGGCGATGGGCCCAGACCCCTGCACGCATAGGATTTAGACCGGCGTGCTGACGTCTCTGTTGAGCCTAGGTGGGGCTGCGACGTGTTGATCTTCCGGGGCCGGGCATGACCCAGGAAAGTGTGTCCGGCCAAATGGGATCGAGCGTGTTGGGTTATGTGGTGCACCCCTGCAGGGAAGTTTATCTATTCGAATAGCCGTGTCCCTCGGTAAAAGGACGACCCGGAGTTGTACCTTGACCTTATGACAACTAGAACTGGATACTTAATAAAACACACCCTTCCAAGTGCCAGATATAACCCGGTGATCGCTCTCTAACAGGGCGACGATGAGGGGATCGCCGGGTAGGTTTATGCTTTGCGATGCTACTTGGTGAACTTACCATCTACTCTCTTCTACATGCTGCAATATGGAGGCTGCGAGAAGCGTAGTCTTCGACAGAACTAGCTATCCCCCCCTTATTCTGGCATTCTGCAGTTCAGTCCACCGATATGGCCCTTTACACATATACCCATGCATATGTAGTGTAGCTCCTTGCTTGCGAGTACTTTGGATGAGTACTCACGGTTGCTTTTCTCCCTCTTTTCCCCTTTCTATACCTGGTTGTCGCAACCAGATGCTGGAGTCCAGGAGCTAGAGATCCCGAGGATGATTCTATGTGGAGTTCGGCTTCGAGGAGTAGTTAGGAGGTCCCAGGCAGGAGGCCTTGCCTTTTCGATCGTTGCTTCTTTTGTGCTAGCCTTCTTAAGGCAAACTTGTTTAACTTATGTTTGTACTCAGATATTGTTGCTTACGCTGACTCGTCTATGATCGAGCACTTGTATTCGAGCCCTCGAGGCCCCTGGCTTGTATTATGATGCTTGTATGACTTATTTATGTTGTAGAGTTGTGTTGTGATATCTTCCCGTGAGTCCCTGATCTTGATCGTACACATTTGCGTGCATGATTAGTGTACGATTGAATCGGGGGCGTCACACTCTCACACACTCCGCGATCTCTAAGCTAGGCTCGACGAACTCGCAACACAAGAGACACAAGGTTTATACTGGTTCAGGCCACCATTGTGGTGTAATACCCTACTCCAGTGTGGTGGTGGTGGATTGCCTCTCGGGCTAAGGGTGAACAGTACAAGGGAAGAATAGCCTCCTGAGGAGAGGTGTTCTTTTGCTTAGTGCGTGGCTAAGGATCAGCTCTCACCCCCCTCCTACTGTGGTGGCTAGTCCTGTTTATAGAGGCTCTGGTCCTCTTCCCAAATATTGAGCGGGAAGGGATCCCACAACGGCCAATTTGAAAGGGGACAGCTAGTACAAGCTATCCTGACTAAAGGTGGTCTTCGCCTGCTAAAGGCTCTGGTGGTGACGCCGCCTTGGGCTCCACGGTGACCTCCGTCTTGCCGTCCTGTTGCTCTTGGTCTCGTTGCACCGATAAGGAAAACTTTTCTTGATGCCTCGGTACTCCTCGCCTGCTCTTGCCTCCTTGGCACCAAAGGGGAAACAAGGACACTGTGCGCGCTAGCGCCCGCCTAGCCTGATCGTCATGGCTTACGTCACGAGAACCTCGTGAGGTTTGCCTTGCCTTGATCTCTCCGCCCCTCGCGAGCCAGCCTGGTGAAGGCGCTCCCGACGAGGCCTCGTGCCGTCCGCCTCGCGAGGGTCTTGAATGCTTGTTGGTGAAGATGGGCCGTACAAGCCCGCTAGCAGCGCCACGCCGTGGGCCGCAGCTAGGCAAGTCTGGGGACCCCCATTCCCAGAACGCCGACAACATAAACTCATAATACCGATCGTCACCAAACGTTAAGCGTGCGGACCCGTCGGGTTCGAGAACTATGTGGACATGACCGAGACACGTCTCCGGTCAATATCCATTAGCGGAACCTGGATGCTCATATTGGCTCCCACATATTCTACGAAGATCTTTATTGGTCAAACCGCATAACAACATACGTTGTTCCCTTTGTCATCGGTATGTTACTTGCTAGAGATTCGATAGTCGGTATCTCAATACCTAGTTCAATCTCGTTACCAGCAAGTCTCTTTAATCGTTCTGTAATGCATCATCCCGCAACTAACTCATTAATCACATTGTTTGCAAGGCTTATAGTGATGTGCATTACCGAGAGGGCCCAGAGATACCTCTCTGACAATCGGAGTGACAAATCCTAATCTCGATCTATGCCAACTCAACGAATACCATCGGAGACGCCTGTAGAGCACCTTTATAATCACCCAGTTACGTTGTGACGTTTGGTAGCACATAAAGTGTTCCTCTGGTATTTGGGAGTTGCATAATCTCATAGTCATAGGAACATGTATAAGTCATGAAGAAAGCAATAGCAACATACTAAACGATCAAATGCTAAGCTAACAAAATGGGTCAAGTCAATCACATCATTCTCTAATGATGTAATCCCGTTAATCAAATGACAACTCATGTCTATGGCTAGGAAACTTAACCATCTTTGATTCAACGAGCTAGTCAAGTAGAGGCATACTAGTGACACTCTGTTTGTCTATGTATTCACACATGTACTAAGTTTCCGGTTAATACAATTCTAGCATGAATAATGAACATTTATCATGATATAAGGAAATATAAATAACAACTTTATTATTGCCTCTAGGGCATATTTCCTTCAGTCTCCCACTTGCACCAGAGTCAATAATCTAGATTACACAGTAATGATTCTAACACCCATGGAGTATTGGTGCTGATCATGTTTTGGTCGTGAGAGAGGCTTACTCAACGGGTCTGCAACATTCATATCCGTATGTATCTTGCAAATCTCTATGTCTCCCTCCTTGACTTGATCGCGGATGGAGTTGAAGCGTCTCTTGATGTTCTTGGTTCTCTTGTGAAATCTGGATTCCTTTGCCAACGCAATTGCACAAAAGATTTTCATTGGACCCGATGCACTAGGTGTGACACCTAGATCGGATATGAACTCCTTCATCCAGACTCCTTCATTTGCTGCTTCCGAAGCAGCTATGTATTCCACTTCACACGTAGATCCCGCCATGATGCTTTGCTTAGAACTGCACCAACTTACAGCTCCACCATTTAATGAAAATACGTATCCGGTTTTTGACTTAGAGTCATCCGGATCAGTGTCAAAGCTTGCATTGACATAACCGTTTATGACGAGCTCTTTGTCACCTCCATAAACGAGAAACATATCCTTAGTCCTTTTCAGGTATTTCAGGATGTTCTTGACTGCTGCCCAGTGATCCACTCCTGGATTACTTTGTACCTCCCTGCTAAACTGATAGCAAGGCACACATCAGGTCTGGTACACAGCATTGCATACATGATAGAGCCTATGGTTGAAGCATAGGGAACACCTTTCATTTTCTCTCTATCTCCTGCAGTGGTCGGGCATTGAGTCTGACTGAACTTCGCACCTTGTAACACAGGCAAGAACCCTTTCTTTGCTTGATCCATTTTGAACTTTTTCAAAACTTTATCAAGGTATGTGCTTTGTGAAAGTCCAATTAAGCGTCTTGATCTATCTCTATAGATCTTGATGCCCAATATATAAGCAGCTTCACCGAGGTCTTTCATTGAAAAGCTCTTGTGCAAGTATCCTTTTATGCTATCCAGAAATTCTATATCATTTCCAATCAACAATATGTCATCCACATATAATATTAGAAATGCTACAGAGCTCCCACTCACTTTCTTATAAATACAGGCTTCTCCAAAAGTCTGTATAAAACCATATGCTTTGATCACACTATCAAAATGTTTATTCCAACTCCGAGATGCTTGCACCAGTCCATAAATGGATCGCTGGAGCTTGCACACTTTGTTAGCATCCTTTGGATCAATAAAACCTTCAAGTTGCATCATATACAACTCTTCTTCCAGAAATCCATTCAGGAATGCAGTCTTTACATCCATTCGCCAAATTTCAAAATCATAAAATGCAGCAATTGCTAACATGATTCAGACGGACTTAAGCATCGCTACGGGTAAGAAGGTCTCATCGTAGTCAACTCCTTGAACTTGTCGAAAACCTTTCGTAACAAGTCGAGCTTTGTAGACAGTAACATTACCGTCAGCGTCAGTCTTCTTCTGGAAGATCCATTTATTCTCGATGGCTTGCCGATCAGCGAGCAAGTCAACCAAAGTCCACACTTTGTTCTCATACATGGATCCCATCTCAGATTTCATGGCCTCAAGACATTTTGCGGAATCTGGTCTCATCATTGCTTCCTCATAGTTCGTAGGTTCATCATGGTCAAGTAACATGACCTCCAGAACAGGATTACCGTACCACTCTAGTGAGGATCTAACTCTGGTTGACCTACGAGGTTCGGTAGTAACTTGATCCGAAGTTACATGATCATCATCATTAGCTTCCTCACTAATTGGTGTAGAAGTCACAGGAACAGATTTTGGTGATGAACTACTTTCCAATAAGGGAGCAG
The DNA here is from genome assembly GCF_018294505.1 of Triticum aestivum. Lineage (NCBI taxonomy): Eukaryota > Viridiplantae > Streptophyta > Magnoliopsida > Poales > Poaceae > Triticum > Triticum aestivum. Next base: position 437,949,398 of record NC_057799.1, read on the forward strand.
GTACAGTTACCTCATCAAGTTCTACTTTCCTCCCACTCACTTCTTTTGAGAGAAACTCCTTCTCTAGAAAGGATCCATTCTTAGCAATGAATGTCTTGCCTTCGGATCTGTGATAGAAGGTGTACCCAACAGTCTCCACTGGGTATCCTATGAAGACACATTTATTCGATTTGGGTTCGAGCTTATCAGGTTGAGGCTTTTTCACATAAGCATCGCAGCCCCAAACTTTAAGAAACGACAACTTTGGTTTCTTGCCAAACCATAGTTCATAAGGTGCCGTCTCAACAGATTTAGATGGTGCCCTATTTAACGTGAATGCAGCCGTCTCTAAAGCTTAACCCCAAAATGATAGTGGTAAATCAGTAAGAGACATCATAGATCACACCATATCTAGTAAAGTACGATTACAACGTTCGGACACACAATTACGCTGTGGTGTTCCGGTGGCGTGAGTTGTGAAACTATTCCACATTGTTTCAAATGAAGACCAAACTCGTAACTCAAATATTCTCCTCCACGATCAGATCGTAGAAACTTTATTTTCTTTTTACAATGATCTTCCACTTCACTCTAAAATTCTTTGAACTTGTAAAATGTTTCAGACTTATGCTTCATCAAGTAGATATACCCATACTGCTCAAATCATTTGTGAAGGTGAGAAAATAACGATACCCGCCGCGAGCCTCAACACTCATCGGAGCACATACATCAGTATGTATGATTTCAAACAAATCTGTTGCTCGCTCCATTGTTCCGGAGAACGGAGTTTTAGTCATCTTGCCCATGAGGCATGGTTCGCAAGTACCAAGTGATTCATAATCAAGTGATTCCAAAAGTCCATCAGAATGGAGTTTCTTCATGCGCTTTACACCAATATGACCCAAATGGCAGTGCCACAAATACGTTGCACTATCATTATCAACTATGCATCTTTTGGCTTCAATATTATGAATATGTGTATCACTACTATCGAGATTCAATAAAAATAGACCACTCTTCAAGGGTGCATGACCATAAAAGATATTACTCATATAAATAGAACAACCATTATTCTCTGATTTAAATGAATAACTGTCTCGCATCAAACAAGATCCAGATATGACGTTCATGCTTAACGCTGGAACCAAATAACAATTATTCAGGTCTAAAACTAATCCCGAAGGTAGATGTAGAGGTAGCGTGCTGACCGCGATCACATCGACTTTAGAACCATTTCCCACGCGCATCGTCACCTCGTCCTCAGCCAATCTTCGTTTAATTCATAGTCCCTGTTTCAAGTTGCAAATATTAGCAACAAAACCAGTATCAAATACCCAGGTGCTACTGCAAGCATTAGTAAGGTACACATCAATAACATATATATCACATATACCTTTGTTCACCTTGCCATCCTTCTTATCCGCCAAATACTTGGGGCAGTTCCGCTTCCAGTGACCAGTCCCTTTGCAGTAGAAGCACTCAGTCTCAGGCTTAGGTCTAGACTTGGGCTTCTTCACTTGAGCAGCAAGTTGCTTGTCGTTCTTCTTGAAGTTACCCTTCTTCCCTTTATCCTTTTTCTTGAAACTGGTGGTCTTGTTGACCATCAACACTTGATGCTCCTTCTTGATTTCTACCTCCGCAGCCTTTAGCATTGCGAAGAGCTCGGGAATTATCTTATCCATCCCTTGCATGTTATAGTTCATCACGAAGCTCTTGTAGCTTGGTGGTAGTGATTGAAGAATTCTGTCAATGACACTATCATCAGGAGATTAACTCCCAGTTGAATCAAGTGATTGTTATACCTAGACATTTTGAGTATATGCTCACTGACAGAACTATTCTCCTCCATCTTGCAGCTATAGAACTTATTGGAGACTTCATATCTCTCAATCCGGGCATTTGCTTGAAATATTAACTTCAACTCCTGGAACATCTCATATGCTCTGTGATGTCAAAAACGTCGTTGAAGTCCCGGTTCTAAGCCGTAAAGCATGGCACACTGAACTATCGAGTAGTCATCAGCTTTGCTCTGCCAGACGTTCATAACATCTAGCGTTGCTCCTGCAGCGGGTTTGGCACCTAGCGGTGCTTCCAGGACGTAATTCTTCTGTGCAGCAATGAGGATAATCCTCAAGTTATGGACCCGGTCTTGTGTAGTTGCTACCATCATCTTTGAACTTTGCTTTCTCTAGGAACGCATTAAAATTCAACGGGACAACAGCAGGGCCATCTATCTACAACAACATAGACATGCAAAATACTATCAGGTACTAAGTTCATGATAAATTAAAGTTCAATTAATCATATTACTAAAGAACTCCCACTTAGATAGACATCCGTCTAATCATATAAGTGATCACGTGATCCATATCAACTAAACCATGTCCGATCATCACGTGAGATGGAGTAGTTTTCAATGGTGAACATCACTATGTTGATCATATCTACTATATGATTCACGCTCGACCTTTTGGTCTCAGTGTTCCGAGGTCATATCTGCATATGCTAGGCTCATCAAGTTTAACCTGAGTATTCTGCGTGTGCAAAACTGGCTTGAACCCATTGTATGTGAACGTAGCGCTTATCACACCGGATCATCACGTGGTGTCTTGGCACGACGAACTTTCGCAACGGTGCATAGTCAGGGAGAACACTTGTACCTTGAAATTTAGTGAGAGATCATCTTATAATGCTACCGTGGAACTAAGCAAAATAAGATGCATAAAGGATAAACATCACATGCAATCAATATAAGTGATATGATATGGCCATCGTCATCTTATGCCTTTGATCTCCATCTCCAAAGCACCGTCATGATCACCATTATCACCGGCTTGACACCTTAATCTCCATCGTAGCATCGTTGCCGTCTCGCCAACTATTGCTTCTACGACTATCGCTACCGCATAGTGATAAAGTAAAGCAATTACATGGCGATTGCATTTCATACAATAAAGCGACAGCCATATGGCTCATGCCAGTTGCCGATAACTTTGTTACAAAACATGATCATCTGATACAATAAAATTTAGCATCATGTATTGACCATATCACATCACAACATGCACTGCAAAAACAAGTTAGACGTCCTCTACTTTGTTGTTGCAAGTTTTACGTGGCTGCTACGGGCTGAGCAAGAACCGTTCTTATCTATGCATCAAAACCACAACGATTTTTCATAAAGTATTTGTTGTTTTAAACTTCAACAACAACCGGGCGTAGCCACACTCGATTCAACTAAAGTTGGAGAAACTGACACCCGCCAGCCACCTGTGTGCGAAGCACCTCGGTAGAACCAGTCTCGTGTAAGCATACGCGTAATGTCGGTCCGGGCCGCTTCATCCAACAATACCGCCGAATCAAAGTATGACATGTTGGTAAGCAGTATGACTATTATCGCCCACAACTCACTTGTGTTCTACTCGTGCATATAACATCTACGCATAAACCTGGCTCTGATACCACTGTTGGGTAACGTAGTAATTTCAAAATTTTCCTACGCACACGCAAGATCATGGTGATGCATAGCAACGAGAGGGGAGAGTGTTATCTACGTACCCTCGTAGACCGTAAGCGGAAGCATTATGACAACACGGTTGATGTAGTCGTGCGTCTTCACGATCGACCGATCCTACTACCGAAAGTACGACACCTCCATGATCTGCACATGTTCAGCTCGGTGATGTCCCACGAACTCACGATCCAGTTGAGTGTCGAGGAACAGCTTCGTCAGCACGACGGCATGATGACGGTGATGATGAAGCTACCGGCGCAGGGCTTCGCCTAAGCACTACGGCGATATGACCGAGGTGGATTATGGTGGAGGGGGGCACCGCACATGGCTAAGGGATCAATGATCAACTTGTGTGTCTATGGGGTGCCCCCTCCCCCATATATAAAGGAGTGGAGGAGGGGGAGAGGGCCGGCCTCCTAGGCGCGCCCAAGGGGGGAGTCCTAATCCCGGTGGGAGTAGGATTCCCCCTTCCCTAGTTGGAGTAGGAGAGGGAAGGAAGGGGGAGAAGAAGAGAAGGAAAGGGGGGCCGGCCCCCCCTCCCAATTCGGATTGGACTTGGGGGGCGCGCCCCCACCTTGGCCGCCTCCTCCTCCTTTCCACTATGGCCCATTAAGGCCCATTGACTCCCCGGGGGGAGGGGGTCCGGTAACCCCCCGGTACTCCGGTATATGCCCGAACTCTCTCGAAACCTTTCCGATGTCCAAACATAGTCATCCAATATATCGATCTTTATGTCTCGACCATTTTGAGACTCCTCGTCATGTTCGTGATCATATCTGGGACTCCGAACTACCTTCGGTACATCAAAACACATAAACTCATAATACTGATCGTCACCGAACGTTAAGCGTGCGGACCCTACGGGTTCGAGAACTATGTGGAATGACCGAGACACGTCTCCAGTCAATAACCAATAGCGGAACCTGGATGCTCATATTGGCTCCCACATATTCTATGAAGATCTTTATCGGTCGAACCACATAACAACATGCGTTGTTCCCTTTGTCATCGGTATGTTACTTGCCCGAGATTCGATCGTGGGTATCTCAATACCTAGTTCAATCTCGTTACCGGCAAGTCTCTTTACTCGTTCCGTAATGCATCATCCCGCAACTAACTCAGTAGTCACATTGCTTGCAAGGCTTATAGTGATGTGCATTACCGAGAGGGCCCAGAGATACCTCTCTGACAATCGGAGTGACAAATCCTAATCTCGATATATGCCAACTCAACAAGTACCATCGGAGACACCTTTAGAGCACCTTTATAATCACGCAGTTACGTTGTGACGTTTGGTAGCACACAAAGTGTTCCTCCGGTATTCGGGAGTTGCATAATCTCATAGTCATAGGAACATGTATAAGTCATGAAGAAAGCAATAGCAACATACTAAACGATCAAATGCTAAGCTAACGGAATGGGTCAAGTCAATCACATCATTCTCTAATGATGTGATCCCGTTCATCAAATGACAACACATGTCTATGGTTAGGAAACTTAACCATCTTTGGTTAACGAGCTAGTCAAGTAGAGGCATACTAGTGACACTCTGTTTGTCTATGTATTCACACATGTACTAAGTTTTCGGTTAATACAATTCTAGCATGAATAATAAACATTTATCATGATATAAGGAAATATAAATAACAACTTTATTATTGCCTCCAGGGCATATTTCCTTCAAGAGAAAGATAGGGGCTTATAGTTTCGCCTCCAAACCTTTTACCTCAAGGGTACTGTCAACAATAATAATTTATGATAATCTACATTCGAGTGGATATATATATATATCCGGATCTCTCCAACACATAGTGCTTGCCAAAGGAAAAGGTACAAAAAGGAAAGGTGATGATCACCATGACTCTTGTGTAAGGATAGAAGATAAAAGATAGGCCCTTCACAGAGGGAAGCAGAGGTTGTCATGCGCTTTTATGGTTGGATGCACAAAATCTTAATGCAAAAGAACATCACTTTACATTGCCGCTTGTGATAAGGACCTTTATTATGCAGTCCCTCGCTTTTATTTCTTCACTCTAATAAATCATACATATTTAGAGAGCAATTTTTATTGCTTGCACCGATGACAACGTACTTGAAGGATCTTACTCAATCCATAAGTAGGTATGGTGGACTCTCATGGCAAAACTGGGTTTAGGGATGTTTGGATGCACAAGTAGTATCTCTACTTGGTGCAAAGAGTTTGGCTAGCATGAGAGGGCAAGGCAAGCTCAACATGTTGGATGATCCATGACAATATAACTTCTATTCGGATATAAGAAAACATAACCTATTATGTTGTCTTCCTTGTCCAACATCAACTTTTTAGCATGTCATATTTTAATGAGTGCTCACAATTACAAAAGATGTCCAAGATAGTATATTTATATGTGAAGCCTCTCTTCTTTATTACTTCCTATTAATTGCAGCAATGACCAAAACTATGTTTGTCAACTCTCAACAACTTTTATTCATCATACTCTTTATATGTGAAGTCATTACTCTCCATAAGATCAATATATGATCTTTTTATTTCTTTTTCTTCTTTGTTTTATTTAATTCCCTCAAGATCATAGCAAGAAAGCAAAGTCCTCAACTCAAAACTACTCTTTATTATATATATATATATATATATATATATCAACGACTTGACTACATCGAGGGAACATGAAGCAAAACTCAAGGCTAGATCATACTAAAACTTTATTCTACTAGATCAAAATTCAACCAAAAGGATCAAACTAAGAAAAGTGATAAAGATAAAGATGTGATGGTGATACAATAACCCATGTATTTAGATCTCTTTCTTCGTGGATGAGGATGATGAAGTTGTTGATCAAGTCGTGTCACACATCGAGCGTAGGAGATTCTTCAATTGCGAATAATGCCCTTGAGTGTGGTGATGTACTCTTGCAACAGAATATTTTCATGAGTGAGATACTTGTTTTGCACACGAACTATTTCAATGATCTTGAAAGCTTCAATTTCGGTAGGAGTAAGGTGATTGTAGTAAGGTTGAAGGATGTCTTCTTCTTCCGCTGCCAGAACTTGATCTTCCATGGCCTTCTTGACCTTATCACCCTCTTTGATTTCCCCGAGTTCTTCTCTCTTCATCTTTATCTTCATTTTCCAAGCATCGTCGCCCGCGTTGTTGGAGGAGGGGGACGACATGAAGCCTGGCCTTGCAAAATCTGGCAGAAAACAGCTCGAAACGAAAACAGGAGATATTGTCGTGGTACGGTGGTCAAAACCTTTGGGAGATTATATAATGAATGTTTACCCACCATAAGAAGTATCACGCAAGAAAACGGAGTCCGGAGGGCACACGAGGCAACCACAAGGACGGGGGACGCGCCCAGGGGGAGGGCGCACCCTCCACCCTTGTGGTGGCCTCGTGTCTCTTTTGGACTACTTTTAATTTTTCTAATTTTTTAAACATTCCAAAACGAAGAAAATTTATCATTGGAAACGTTTTGGAGTCGGTTTACTTACCGTACCACATACCTATTCCTTTTTGGAATATGGAACATTCTGGAAAGTATCCCTTATGTACTCCTCCGGTGTTACGGTATTATTTATATTGGTCTCAACATTTATGGGAGTACCTGAGATATAATGTTTGATTCTTTGAACCTTTACCACATTTGGATTTGTACCTTCGGCGTTGTTGATTTTTATGGCACCGGAATGATAGACCTCCTCGACAATGTAGGGGCCTTCCCATTTAGAGATAAGCTTCACTGCAAAAAATCTTAAGCGAGAGTTGTATAGCAAAACATGATCACCTACATTAAACTCACGCTTTTGTATCCTTTTATCATGCCATCTTTTAACTTTTTCTTTAAACAACTTGGCATTCTCATAGGCTTCGTTTCTCCATTCATCAAGTGAGCTAATGTCAAATAACCTCTTCTCAGTGGCAAGTTTGAAATCATAATTGAGCTCTTTAATAGCCCAATATGCCTTATGTTCTAGTTCAAGAGGTAAGTGAACTGCTTTTCCATAAACCATTTTATACGGAGACATACCCATAGGATTCTTATAAGCAGTTCTATAATCCCATAAAGCATCATCAAGTTTCTTAGACCAATTCTTTCTAGATCTATTAATAGTCTGTTGCAAAATTAATTTGATCTCTCTATTGCTCAATTCTACTTGACCACTAGACTGAGGATGATATGAAGATGCAATTATATGATTAACATCATACTTAGCAAGCATTTTACGGAAAGCACCATGAATAAAATGTGAACCACCATCAGTCATTAAATATCTAGGGACTCCAAACCTCGGAAAAATAACTTCTTTAAGCATCTTAATAGAAGTGTTATGATTAGCACTACTAGTTGGAATAGCTTCTACCCACTCAGTAACGTAATCAATAACAACTAAAATGTGTGCAAACCCATTAGAGGAAGGAAAAGGTCCTATATAATCAAATCCCCGACCATCAAATGGTTCAATAATAAGTGAATAATTCATAGGCATTTCCTAACGTCTACTAATATTACCAATTATTTGACATTGATCACAAGATAAGACAAACTTACGGGCATCCTTAAAGAGAGTGGGCCAATAGAACCCGGATTGCAATACCTTATGTGCAGTTCTATCTCTAGCTTGGTGTCCTTCGTAAGACTCGGAGTGGCACTTGCGTAGGATCTGTTCCTGTTCATGCTCAGGTACACAACGTCTAATAAACCATCTACTCCTTATTTATAAAGGTGTGGGTTATCCCAGAAGTAATGTCTTAAATCATAGAATTTTTTTCTTTTGCTGGTATGTGAAACTAGGTGGTATAAATTTAGCAACAATATAATTCGCATAATCAGCATACCATGGAGTATTATGAGATGCATTTCTGACATTTGATTGTCCATCAGGAAATCTATCATCAATAGGCAGTGGGTCATCAAGAACGTTTTCTAACCTAGACAAGTTGTCTGCAACGGGGTTCTCAACTCCCTTTCTATCAATAATATTTAAATAAAATTCTTGTAGCAAGAGAACCCATCTAATAAGTCTAGGTTTAGCATCTTTATTTTCCATAAGATATTTAATAGCAGCATGATCAGTGTGAACAGTTACTTTGGAATCAACAATATAAGGTCTAAACTTATCACATGCAAATACAACTGCTAAAAAATCTTTTTTAGTGGTAGCATAATTTCTCTAGGCAATATCTAGAGTTTTACTAGCATATTGAATAAAGTTTAATTTATTATCAACTCTTTGTCCTAGAACAGCATCACACATAATTTCAATGGGTAAATTCCAATCAGGTGGCTGAACAATAGGTGTAGAAATCAAGGCTTTCTTAAGTATTTCAAATGCTTCTACATAATCATCATCAAAAACAAAATGAACATCTTTTTGCAAGAGATTAGTGAGAGGCCTAGAAATTTTAGAGAAGTCTTTAATAAACCTCTTATAGAAACTAGCATGACCGAGGAAACTTCTTATACCTTTGATATCTTTAGGACACGACATCTTTTCAATAGCATCTACTTTAGCTTTATCAACTTCAATACCTCTTTTAGAAACTTTATGCCCCAAGACAATACCTCCATTTACCATAAAGTGGAACTTCTCCCAATTCAAGACAAGATTAGTTTCTTCACATCTCTGCAAAACTCGGTCAAGGTTGCTTAAGCAATCATCAAAAGAAGTTCTGTAAACGGAGAAATCATCCATGAAAACCTCAACAATCTTTTCACAAAAATCAGAGAATATAGCAGTCATACATCTTTGAAAGGTAGGAGGTGCATTGCATAAACCAAAAGGCATGCATCTATAAGCAATGGTACCGAAATGGCAAGTAAAAGTGGTTTTCTCTTGATCAACTTTTGACACAGGTATTTGAGAGAAACCAGAATAACCATCTAGAAAGCAAAAATGTGTATTCTTGGATAATCTTTCTAGCATTTGATCAATAAAAGGTAGAGGGTAATGATCTTTTCTAGTAGCTTTATTTAATTTTCGGAAATCAATTACCATTCTATAACCTATAACAATTCTTTGAGGAATCAATTCATTCTTATCATTAGGAACAACAGTAATACCTCCTTTCTTAGGAACACAATGAACAGGACTTACCCATTGACTATCAGCAATAGGACAAATTATACCTACCTCCAGAAGCTTTAGTATTTCATTTCTTACCACTTCTTCCATCTTAGGATTTAATCGTTGTTGATGATCAGCAACCGTTTAGCATCTTTCTCCAATTTAATTTTGTGCTGACATAGAGTGGGACTAATGCCCTTAAGATCATTAAGAGTATATCCAATAGCGGCACGGTGCTTCTTCAGAGTTTTCAATAATTTCTTCTCTTCATGCTCTAAAAGGTTAGCACTAATAATAACGGGATATATCTTCTTTTCATCAAGATAAGCATATTTCAGAGTATTAGGTAGTGGTTTAAGCTCGAACATGGGATCTCCCATAGGTGGAGGTGGATCCCCAAGGATTTCAATAGGCAAATTGTGTCTCAAAATAGGTCCTTGATTAAATAATACTTCATCTATTTCCCTCCTTTCATTCATAAATATATCATTTTCATGGTCTAGCAAATATTGTTCTAAAGGATCATTAGAAGGCACGACAATAGAAGCAAGACCAATAATTTCATCTTTACTAGGGAATTCTTTATCATGGGGTTGTCTACGAAATTTAGAGAAATTAAAATCATGAGACATATCCCCTAAACCAACAGTAACAATATCTTTCTCGCGGTCTATCTTAGCATTAACAGTATTCAAGAAGGGTCTAGCAAATATAATGGGACAAAAATTATCTTGTGGGGAACCAAGAACAAGAAAATTAGAAGGGTTTTTTATTTTGCCACACAAGACTTCAACATCTCTAACAATCCCAATTGGTGATATAGTATCTCTATTAGCAAGCTTAATAGTAACATCAATATCTTCTATCTCAGCAAGTGCAATATCATTTATAATTTCTTTATATAAGGTATACGGAATTGCACTCACACTATCACCTACATCACATAAGACATGATAACAATGATCTCCTATTTTAACAGAAACAACAGGCAAGCCAACAACAGGTCTATGCTTATCTTTCATGTCGGGTTTAGCAATTCTAGCAGCTTCATCATAGAAAAAAATAACATGCCCATCAATATTATCAGCCAAGAGATCTTTAACCATAGCGATACTAGGTTCAACTTTAATTTGCTCAGAGGGTGTAGGTGTTTTCGTATAACTCTTACGAACCATAGTTGAAGCTTTAGGATGATCCTTTATTCTAATAGGGAAAGGTGGTTTCTCAATATAAGCGGTAGGACCAATAGGATCAACATTATAAGTAATAGTTTCTTCTTCAACTTTAATAGGTTCTACTACTTTAACTTCGATGGGAGGATGATATTTAAACGACTTCTCCTTAGGGAGATCAACATGACTAGCAAAAGATTCACAAAAAGAAGCTACTATCTCAGAGTCAAGTCCATATTTAGTGCTAAAATCACAAAAAGCATCGGTATCCATAAAAGATTTAACACAATCAAACTTAAGGTTTATACCTGACTCTTTACCTTCGTCGAGATCCCAATCTTCAGAGTTGCATTTAATTCTTTCCAATAAATCCCATTTGAATTCAATATCCTTCTTCATATAGGAACCAGTACAAGAGGTATTGAGCATGGATCGATCATTATGAGAAAGCCGAGCATAAAAATTTTGAATAATAATTTCTCTTGAGAGCTCATGATTGGGGCATGAATATAACATTGACTTAAGCCTCCCCCAAGCTTGAGCGATACTTTCTCCATCTCGAGGCCAAAAATTATATATATAATTCCGATCACGATGAACCAGATGCATAGGATAAAACTTCTGATGAAATTCCAATTTCAATAGGTTGTAGTTCCATGATCCAATATCATCCAATAGCCTATACCATGTTAATGCCTTTCCCTTCAAAGACAAAGGGAATACCTTCTTCTTGACAACATCCTCCGGCATACCTAAAAGCTTAAATAATCCACAAACTTTATCCACATAGATTAGGTGCATATCGGGATGTAATGTTCCATCTCATGCATAAGGATTAGCTAGCAGTTTCTCTATCATACCCGAAGGAATTTCATAACAAATATTTTCAGTAGGTGCAGTATGTTGAGGAGTGCTATGCTACCTCTTGAGCACTGCGTTGGTTTTCCCTTGAAGAGGAAAGGGTGATGCAGTAAAGTAGCATAAGTATTTCCCTCAGTTTTTGAGAACCAAGGTATCAATCCAGTAGGAGACCACGCTCAAGTCCCACATACCTACACAAACAAATAAGAACCTTGCAACCAACGCTATAAAGGGGTTGTCAATCCCTTCACGGCCACTTGCAAAAGTGAGATCTGATAGAGATGATAAGATAATATTTTTGGTATTTTTATGATAAAGACTAAAAGTAAAGAAAGCAAAATAAAATAAAGCGAGATTAATATGATAGAGAATAGACCCAGGGGCCATAGGTTTCACTAGTGGATTCTCTCAAGAGCATAAGTATTACGGTGGGTGAACAAATTACTGTCGAGCAATTGATAGAATTGAGCATAGTTATGAGAATATCTAGGCATGATCATATATATAGGCATCACGTCCATGACAAGTAGACCGACTCCTGCCTGCATCTACTACTATTACTCCACACATCGACCGCTATCCAGCATGCATCTAGAGTATTAAGTTTATAAGAACAGAGTAACGCATTAGGGAAGATGACATGATGTAGAGGGATAAACTCAAGCAATATGATATAAACCCCATCTTTTTATCCTCGATGGCAACAATACAATACGTGTCATTTGCCCTTCTGTCACTGGGATCGAGCACCGCAAGATTGAACCCAAAGCTAAGCACTTCTCCCATTGCAAGAAAGATCAATCTAGTAGGCCAAACCAAACTGATAATTCGAAGAGACTTGCAAAGATAAAAAATCATACATAAAAGAATTCAGAGGAGATTCAAATATTGTTCATAGTTAATCTTGATCATAAACCCACAATTCATCGGATCTCGACAAACACACCGCAAAAGAAGATTACATCGAATAGATCTCCAAGAGAATCTAGGAGAACTTTGTATTGAGATCCAAAGAGAGAGAAGAAGCCATCTAGCTAATAACTATGGACCCGAAGGTCTGAGGTAAACTACCCACACATCATCGGAGAGGCTATGGTATTGATGTAGAAGCCCTCCGTGATCAATGCCCCCTCCGGCGGAGCGCCGGAAAAGGCCCCAAGATGGGATCTCACGGGTACAGAAGGTTGCGGCAGTGGAAATAGGGTTTCGTCCTCTTTTCTGATGTTTCCAAGGTATATGAGTATATATAGGCGAAAGAAGTCGGTCAGGAGAGCCACGAGGGACCCATGAGGGTGGGGGTGCGCCCAGGGGGCAGGTGCGCCTCCCTGCCTCGTGGCCTCCTCGTTGATTGCTTGACGTCCACTCCAAGTCCTCTGGATCAGGTTTGTTCCAAAAATCACGTTCCCGAAGGTTTCATTCCGTTTGGACTCCGTTTGATATCCCTTTCCTTTGAAACACTGAAATAGGCAAAAAACAGCAATTTGGGTTGGGCCTCCAGTTAATAGGTTAGTCCTAAAAATAATATAAAAGTGTATAATAAAGCCCGTTGAACATCCAAAACAAATAATATAATAGCATGGAACAATCAAAAATTATAGATACATTGGAGACGTATCATGCTACCTCTTGAGCTTGCGTTGGTTTTTCCCTTGAAGAGGAAAGGGTGATGCAGCAAAGTAGCATAAGTATTTCCCTCAATTTTGAGAACCAAGGTATCAATCCAGTAGGAGACAACATGACAAGCCACCGAATACCTGCACAAACAAACACCAACTTGCAACCAACGCGACAAAGGGGTTGTCAATCCCTTCACGATTATTCGCAAAGTGAGATCTGATAGAGATGGATAAATGGTAAAGTAATATTTTTGGTTTATGGAACAGAAAGTAAAAGATTGCAAAGTAAGGGAACGACAACATAAATTGGCAAGTTGACGGGAAACTAATATGTTGTAAAATAGACCCGAGGGCCATAGGTTTCACTAGAGGCTTCTCTCAAGATAGAAATAATTATAGTGGGTGAACAAATTACTTCCGAGCAATTGATAGAAAAGCGCAAAGTTATGACGATATCTATGGCAATGATCATGAATATAGGCATCACGTCCACGTCAAGTAGACCGAAACAATTCTGCATCTACTACTATTACTCCACATATCGACCGACTCCTGCCTGCATGTAGAGTATTAAGTGTTGGGGAACGCAGTAATTTCAAAAAAATCCGTACGCACATGCAAGATCTATCATGGTGATGCATAGCAATGAGAGGGGAAAGTGTAGTCCACTGATACGTCTCCAACGTATCGATAATTTATGAAGTATTCATGCCATGTTTACTATTATTTTATATGATTTTGGTATGATTTGATTAGAACTAACCTGGACTGACGCTGTTTTCAGCAGAATTACCGTGATGTTTTTGTGCAGAAATAAAAGTTCTCGGAATGCGATGAAAATGAACGGAGAATTTTTCTGGAAAATATAAAAAATACTGGAACAAAATCTACCGGAGGGGAGTCCCGTGGGCCCCACGAGGGTGGGGGTGCGCCCACCCCCCTGGGCGCGCCCCTGTGCCTCGTGGACTTCCCGTGGAGCCCCCTGACTTGTTCTCGACACAAACCTCTCCTATAAATGCCCAAATCTCTAGAAAATAACCTAGATCGGAAGTTCCACCGCCGCAAGCCTCTGTAGCCACGAGAAATCAATCTAGGCCCTCTCTGGCACCCTGTTGGAGGGGGCCATCATCGTCATGAAGGCCAAGGACTAGAGGGAGAACCTCTCCCTATCCAGGGGAGAGGCCATGGAGGAGGAAGCACAAGGGGGAGAACCTCTCCTCCTCTCTCTCGGTGGCGCCGGAGTGCCATCGGGAGGGGAATCATCGCCGCGGTGATCGTCTTAATCAACATCACCATCATCATCACCATCCTCATCTCTTTTACGCGGTCCACTCTCTCGCACGCCGCTGTAATCCCTACTTGAACATGGTGCTTTATGCCACATATTATGATCCAATGACGTGTTGCCATCCTATGATGTTTTCAGTAGATTTCCTTTGTCAATGGGTTGATTGATGATCTAGATTGGTATGAGTTGTATGTTTTATTTTGGTGCTGTCCTATTGTGCCCTCTATGTCGCGCAAGCGTGAGGGATTCCCGCTATAGGGTGTTGCAATACGTTCATGATTCGCATATAGTGGGTTGCTTGAGTGAGAGAAGCATAAACCCGAGTAAGGGGATTGTTGCGTATGGGATAAAGGGGACTTGATATATTAATGCTATGGTTGGGTTTTACCTTAATGATCTTTTGTAGTTGCAGATGCTTGCTAGAGTTACAATCATAAGTGCATATGATCCAAGAAGAGAAAGTATGTTAGCTTATGCCTCTCCCTCATATGAAATTGCAATGACGACTACCGGCCTTGTTAACAATTGCATAGGATAATTCCGCACACCGACCCATCATTATTCCACAGCCGCTATTTATAATATTTAGTAATATATTCTAACTTTATGATAACAGCACCTACTTTTATGTTTTAGCTCTCCGATATCATGCAAAGTTACCCTCTTCATACCCACAACGTAGTTTTATTTCTCGTTTCTAGTTGGAAGCAAACGTTCGGTGTACGTAGAGTCGTATCAGTGGCAAATAGGGCTTGAGAGAATATTGATCTTACCTTTAGCTCCTTATGGGTTCGACACTCCATACTTATCACTTCCACCATTGGGAATTGCTACGATGATTCCCTGCACTTGGGGATTATCATCCACGTACCCTCGTAGACTGTAAGCGGAAGCGTTATGACAACGCGGTTGATGTAGTCATGCATATTCATGATCCGACCAATCCTAGTACCAAAAGTACGACACCTCCGCGATCTGCACACATTCGGCTCGGTGACATCCCACGAACTCCTGATCCAGCTGAGTGTCGAGGGAGAGCTTCGTCAGCACGACGTCGTGATGACGGTGAAGATGAAGCTACTGGCGCAGGGCTTTGCCTAAGCACTGCAACGATATGACCGAGGTGGATTATGGTGGGGGGGCACCGCACACGGCTAAGACAGTTGTGTGTTGTGTCTTCTAGGGTGCCCCTGTCCCCGTATATAAAGGAGCAAGGGGGGAGGCCGGCCGGCCCTAGGGCGCGCCAAGGAGGGGAGGAACCTCCTCCTAGTAGGAGTAGGATTCCTCCTTTCCTAGTCCTACTAGGAGGGGGAAGGAAGGAGTGGGAGAGGGGAAGGAAAGGGGGGGCGCCACCCCCCTCCTAGTCCAATTCGGACTCAAGGGGGAGGGGGCGCGCGGCCTGCCCTAGCGGGCCCTCTCTTTCTCCAATAAGGCCCATCTAGGCCCACTAGTTCCCCGGGGGGTTCCGGTAACCCTCCGGCACTCCGGTTTTCTCCGAAATCACCTGGAACACTTTCGGTGTCCGAATATAGTCGTCCAATATATCAATCTTTATGTCTCAACTATTTCGAGACTCCTCGTCATGTCTGTGATCATATCCGGGACTTCGAACAACCTTCGGTACATCAAAACACATAAACTCATAATACCGATCGTCACCGAACGTTAAGCGTGCGGACCCTACGGGTTCGAGAACTATGTAGACATGACCGAGACACGTCTCCGGTCAATAACCAATAGCGGAACCTGGATGTTCATATTGGCTCCCACATATTCTTCGAAGATCTTTATCGGTCAAACCGCATAACAACATATGTTGTTCCCTTTGTCATCGGTACGTTACTTGCCCGAGATTCAATCGTCGGTATCTCAATACCTAGTTCAATATCGTTACCAGCAAGTCTCTTTACTCGTTCCGTAATGCATCATCCCACAACTGACTCAGTAGTTACAATGCTTGCAAGGCTTATAGTGATGTGCGTTACCGAGAGGGCCCAGAGATACCTCTCCGATACTCAGAGTGACAAATCCTAATCTCGATCTATACCAACTCAATAAACACCATCGGAGACACCTGTAGAGCACCTTTATAATCACCCAGTTACGTTGTGACATTTGGTAGCACACTAAGTGTTCCTCCGGTATTCGGCAGTTGCATAATCTCATAGTCATAGGAACATGTATAAGTCATGAAGAAAGCAATAGCAACAAACTAAACGATCATCGTGTTAAGCTAACGGATGGGTCAAGTCAATCACATTATTCTCTAATGATATGATCCCGTTTATCAAATGACAAGTCTTTGTCCCTGGCTAGGAAACTTAACCATCTTTGATTAACGAGCTAGTCAAAGTAGAGGCATACTAGTGACACTCTGTTTGTCTATGTATTCACACATGTACTAAGTTTCCGGTTAATACAATTCTAGCATGAATAATAAACATTTATCATGATATAAGGAAATATAAATAACAACTTTCTTATTGGCTCTAGGGCATATTTCCTTCAGTCTCCCACTTGCACTAGAGTCAATAATCTAGATTACATTGTAATGATTCTAACACCCATGGAGTCTTGGTGCTGATCATGTTTTGCTCGTGAGAGAGGCTTAGTCAACGGGTGTGCAACATTCAGATCTATATGTATCTTGCAAATCTCTATGTCTCCTTCCTTGACTTGATCGCGGATGGAATTGAAGTGTCTCTTGATGTGCTTGGTTCTCTTGTGAAATCTGGATTCCTTTGCCTAGGCAATTGCACCAGTATTGTCACAAAAGATTTTCATTGGACCCGATGCACTAGGTATGACACCTAGATCGGATATGAACTCCTTCATCCAGACTCCTTCCTTCGCTGCTTCTGAAGCAGCTATGTACTCCACTTCACCCGTAGATCCCGCCACGACGCTCTGCTTGGAACTGCACCAACTGATAGCTCCACCATTTAATAGAAATATGTACCCGGTTTGTGACTGTTGGGGAACGTAGTAATTTCAAAAAAATTCCTACGCACACGCAAGATCATGGTGATGCATAGCAACGAGAGGGGAGAGTGTTGTCCACGTACCCTCGTAGACCGAAAGCGGAAGCGTTAACACAACGCGGTTGATGTAGTCGTACGTCTTCACGATTCGACCGATCAAGTAGCGAACGCACGGCACCTCCGAGTTTAGCACACGTTCAGCTCGATGACGTCCCTCGAACTCCGATCCAGCCGAGTGTTGAGGGAGAGTTTTGTCAGCACGACGGCGTGGTGACGATGATGATGGTCTACCGACGCAGGGCTTCACCTAAGCACCGCTACAATATTATCGAGGTGTAATATGGTGGAGGGGGGCACCGCACACGGCTAAGAGATCAATGATCAATTGTTGTGTCTATGGGGTGCCCCCCTGCCCCCGTATATAAAGGAGCAAGGGGGGAGGCGGCCGGCCTAGGAGGAGGCCGCGCCAAGGGGGGAGTCCTACTCCCACCGGGAGTAGGACTCCTCCTTTCCTTGTTGGAGTAGGAAAAGGGAAGGGAGAAGGAGAAAGAAGGAAGGGGCACCCCCCCTCCCTAGGCCAATTCGGACTAGTCCATGGGGAGGGGTGCGGCCACCCTTTGGGGCCTTTCTGTCCTTTCCCGTATGGCCCATTAAGGCCCAATACGAATTCCCGTAACTCTCCGGTACTCCGAAAAATACCCGAATCACTCGGAACCTTTCCGAAGTCCGAATATAGTCGTCCAATATATCGATCTTTACGTCTCGGCCATTTCGAGACTCCTCGTCATGTCCCCGATCTCATCCGGGACTCCGAACTCCTTCGGTACATCAAAACACATAAACTCATAATATAACCGTCATCGTACCGTTAAGCGTGCGGACCCTACGGGTTCGAGAACTATGTAGACATGACCAAGACACCTCTCCGGTCAATAACCAATAGCGGAACCTAGATGCTCATATTGGCTCCCACATATTCTACGAAGATCTTTATCGGTCAGACCGCATAACAACATACGTTGTTCCCTTTGTCATCGGTATGTTACTCGCCCGAGATTCGATCGTCGGTATCTCGATACCTTGTTCAATCTCGTTACTGGCAAGTCTCTTTACTCGTTCCGTAATACATCATCCCGCAACTAACTCATTAGTTACAATGCTTGCAAGGCTTATAGTGATGTGTATTACTGAGTGGGCCCAGAGATACCTCTCCGACAATCGGAGTGACAAATCCTAATCTCGAAATACGCCAACCCAACAAGTACCTTTGGAAGCACCTGTAGAGCACCTTTATAATCACCCAGTTACGTTGTGACGTTTGGTAGCACACAAACTGTTCCTCCGGTAAACGGGAGTTGCATAATCTCATAGTCATAGGAACATGTATAAGTCATGAAGAAAACAATAGCAACATACTAAACGATCGAGTGCTAAGCTAACGGAATGGGTCAAGTCAATCACATCATTCTCCTAATGATGTGATCCCGTTAATCAAATGACAACTCATGTCTATGGCTAGGACACATAATCATCTTTGATCAACGAGCTAGTCAAGTAGAGGGATACTAGTGACACTTTGTTTGTCTATGTATTCACACATGTATCAAGTTTCCGGTTAATACAATTCTAGCATGAATAATAAAAATTTATCATGATATAAGGAAATAAATAATAACTTTATTATTGCCTCTAGGGCATATTTCCTTCAGTCTCCCACTTGCACTAGAGTCAATAATCTAGTTCACATCGCCATGTGATTTAACTTCAATAGTTCACATCACCATGTGATTAACACCCATAGTTCACATCGTCATGTGACCAACACCCAAAGGGTTTACTAGAATCAGTAATCTAGTTCACATCGCTTATGTGATTAACACCCAAAGAGTACTAAGGTGTGATCATGTTTTGCTTGTGAGATAATTTTAGTCAACGGGTCTGTCACATTCAGATCCGTAAGTATTTTGCAAATTTCTATGTCTACAATGCTCTGCATGGAGCTACTCTTGCTAATTGCTCCCTCTTTCAATATGTATCTAGACCGAGACTTAGAGTCATCTAGATTAGTGTCAAAACTTGCATCGACGTAACCCTTTACGACGAACCTTTTGTCACTTCCATAATCGAGAAACATATCCTTATTCTAGTAAGGATAATTTTGACCGCTGTCCAGTGATCTACTCCTAGATCACTATTGTACTCCCTTGCAAAAATCAGTGTAGGGTATACAATAGATCTGGTACACAGCATGGCATACTTTATAGAACCTATGGCCGAGGCATAGGGAATGACTTTCATTCTTTTTCTATCTTCTGTTGTGGTCGGGCTTTGAGTCTTACTCAATTTCACACCTTGTAACACAGGCAAGAAACTCTTTCTTTGACTGTTCCGTTTTGAACTACTTCAAAATCTTGTTAAGGTATGTACTCATTGAAAAAACTTATCAAGCGTCTTGATCTATCTCTATAAATCTTGATGCTCAATATGTAAGCAGCTTCACCGAGGTCTTTCTTTGAAAAACTCCTTTCAAACACTCCTTTATGCTTTGCAGTATTCACATATACTTATCAGAAATGCTGTAGTGCTCCCACTCACTTTCTTGTAAATACAGGCTTCATCGCAAGTCTGTATAAAACTATATGCTTTGATCAACTTATCAAAGCGTATATTCCAACTCCGAGATGCTTGCACCAGTCCATAGATGGATCGCTGGAGTTTGCATATTTTGTTAGCACCTTTAGGATTGACAAAACCTTCTGGTTGCATCATATACAACTCTTCTTTAATAAATCCATTAAAGAATGCACTTTTGTTTATCCATTTGCCAGATTTCATTAAATGCGGCAATTGCTAACATGATTTGGACAGACTTAAGCATAGATACGAGTGAGAAACTCTCATCGTAGTCAACACCTTGATCTTGTCGAAAACCTTTTTGCGACAATTCTAGCTTTGTAGATAGTAACACTACTATCAGCGTCCGTCTTCCTCTTGAAGATCCATTTATTTTCTATGGCTTGCCGATCATCGGGGAAGTCAACCAAAGTCCACACTTTATTCTCATACATGGATCCCATCTCAGATTTCATGGCCTCAAGCCATTTTGCGGAATCTGCGCTCATCATCGCTTCCTCATAGTTCATAGGTTCGTCATGGTCTAGTAACATAACCTCTAGAACAGGATTACCGTACCACTCTGGTGCAGATCTTACTCTGGTTGACCTACGAGGTTCAGTAACAACTTGATCTGAAGTTTCATGATCGTCATCATTAACTTCCTCACTAATTGGTGTAGGTGTCACAGGAACCGGTTTCTGTGATGAAATACTTTCCAATAAGCGATGAGGTACAGTTACCTCATCAAGTTCTACTTTCCTCCCGCTCACTTCTTTCGAGAGAAACTCCTTCTCTAGAAAGGATCCATACTTAGCAACGAATGTCTTGCCTTCGGATCTGTGATAGAAGGTGTACCCAACTGTCTCCTTTGGGTATCCTATGAAGACACATTTCTCCGATTTGGGTTTGAGCTTATCAGGATGAAACTTTTTCACATAAGCATCGCAACCCCAAACTTTAAGAAATGACAACTTTGGTTTCTTGCCAAACCACAGTTCATCAGATGTCGTCTCAACGGATTTAGATGGTACCCTATTTAACGTGAATGTAGTTGTCTCTAATGCATAACCCCAAAACGATAGTGGTAGATCGGTAAGAGACATCATATATTGCACCATATCTAATAAAGCACGGTTACGATGTTCGGACACACCATTACACTGTGGTGTTCCAGGTGGCGTGAGTAGTGAAACTATTTCACATTGTTTTTACTGAAGGCCAAACTCGTAACTCAAATATTCTCCTCCAAGATCTCATCATAGAAACTTTATTTTCTTGTTACGATGATTTTCAACTTTGCTCTGTAATTCTTTGAACTTTTCAAATGTTTCAGACTTCTGTTTCATTAAGTAGATATACCCATATCTGCTCAAATCATCTGTGAAGGTCAGAAATTAATGATACCTGCTACGAGCCTCAATATTCATCGGACCACATACATCTGTATGTATGATTTCCAACAAATCTGTTGCTCTCTCCATAGTTCCGGAGAACGGCGTATTAGTCATCTTGCCCATGAGGCACGGTTCGCAAGCATCAAGTGATTCATAATCAAGTGATTCCAAAATCCCATCAGTATGGAGTTTCTTCATGCGCTTTACACCAATATGACCTAAACGGCAGTGCCACAAATAAGTTGCACTATCATTATTAACTTTGCATCTTTTGGCTTCATTATTATGAATATGTGTATCACTACGATCGAGATCCAACAAACCATTTTATTGGGTGTATGACCATAGAAGGTTTTATTCATGTAAATAGAACAACAATTATTCTCTAACTTAAATGAATAACCGTATTGCAATAAACATGATCAAATCATATTCATGCTCAATGCAAACACCAAATAACACTTATTTAGGTTCAACACTAATCCCAAAAGTTATATGGATTGTGTGATGATGACCACATCAATCTTGGAACCACTTCCAATACACATCGTCACTTCATCCTTAACTGGTTTCTGTTCATTATGCAACTACCGTTTCGAGTTACTACTCTTTAGCAACTGAACTTGTTGAGGATATAGACCTTAGAGTCACCCGCCAGGAGGGGCCGGGTTACTCATATGGTCATTGCCAGAAGCCCGGCGTCAAGATTAAAGACGGTGGGCCAGAGATAGGCTTAAGACCCGGATACGGCTTAAGGCCCGTAGTTGCAATTATTATCATGGTAGAACTTGTAGTGTATGGCAAGAATAGTCGATAGTCCGAGCCGGACACTCTTATGAGCCGGCCGGGACTCTCGAGAGTTGCTGGGCGTCAGCCTCCCTATATAAAGGGACGACCCGGCAGTGGTTTAGGGACAAGAAAGATCTCGTCGAGAGCCAGGCATAGCAGTTAAGCTCCCTGGTCATCGAAACCCTAATCAATACCACCTCAAACTGGACGTAGGCTTTTACCTTCACCGTAAGGGGCCGAACCAGTATAAACCATCGTGTTCCTTGTCCCGCTTAACCCCTTCAAGCTTCCTAGTTGCGATGGCTCCATGACTAAGTCCTAGCTCGAGGACATCTACCGTGACAATTCCACGACAGAACTAGTATCAAACACCGAGGGGTTGCTACGAACACTAGTAAAATACACATCAATAATCTGTATATCAAATATACCTTTGTTCATTTTGCCATCCTTCTTATCCACCAAATACTTGGGGCAGTTCTGCTTCCAGTGACCAGTCCCTTTGCAGTAGAAGCACTTAGTCTCAGGCTTAGGTCTAGACTTGGGCTTCTTCACTTGAGCAGCAACTTGCTTGCCGTCTTTCTTGAAGTTCCCCTTCTATCCCTTTGCCCTTTTCTTGAAACTAGGGGTCTTGTTAACCATCAACACTTGATGCTCTTTCTTGATTTCTACCTTCGTCGATTTCAGCATCGCGAAGAGCTCGGGAATTACTTTTGTCATCCCTTGCATACTAAAGTTCATCACGAAGTTCTACTAACTTGGTGATGGTGACTAGAGAATTCTGGCAATCACTATTTTATCTGGAAGATTAACTCCCACTTGATTCAAGCGATTGTAGTACCCAGACAATCTGAGCACATGCTCACTGCTTGAGCTATTCTCCTCCATCTTTTAGCTATAGAACTTGTTGGAGACTTCATATCTGTCAACTCGGGTATTTGCTTGAAATATTAACTTCAACTCCTGGAACATCTCATATGGTCCATGACGTTCAAAAAATCTTAAGAGTCCCGATTCTAAGCCATTAAGCATGGTGCACTAAACTATCAAGTAGTCATCATATTGAGGTAGCCAAACGTTCATAACGTCTGCATCTGCTCCTGCAATAGGTCTGTCACCTAGCGGTGCATCAAGGACATAATTCTTTTGTGCAGCAATGAGGATAATCCTCAGATCACAGATCCAATCCGCATCTTTGCCACTAACATCTTTCAACATAATTTTTCTCTAGGAACATATCAAAAATAAACACAGGGGAGCAACAACGCGAGCTATTGATCTACAACATAATTTGCAAAATACTATCAGGACTAAGTTCATGATAAATTTAAGTTCAATTAATCATATTACTTAAGAACTCCCACTTAGATAGACATCCTCTAATCCTCTAAGTGATCACGTGATCCATATCAACTAAACCATGTCCGATCATCACGTGAGATGGAGTAGTTTCAATGGTGAACATCACTATGTTGATCATATCTACTATATGATTCACGCTCGACCTTTCGGTCTCAGTGTTCCGAGGCCATATCTGCATATGCTAGGCTTGTCAAGTTTCACCTGAGTATTCCGCGTGTGCAACTGTTTTGCACCCGTTGTATTTGAACGTAGAGCCTATCACACCCGATCATCACGTGGTGTCTCAGCACGAAGAACTTTCGCAACGGTGCATACTCAGGGAGAACACTTATACTTTGATAATTTAGTGAGGGATCATCTTATAATGCTACAGTCAATCAAAGCAAGATAAGATGCATAAAAGATAAACATCACATGCAATCAATATAAGTGATATGATATGGCCATCATCATCTTGTGCTTGTGATCTCCATCTCCGAAGCACCGTCATGATCACCATCATCACCGGCGCGACACCTTGATCTCCATCGTAGCATCGTTGTCGTCTCGCCAATCTTATGCTTCTACGACTATCGCTACCGCTTAGTGATAAAGTAAAGCATTACAGGGCGATTGCATTGCATACAATAAAGCGACAACCATATGGCTCCTGCCAGTTGCCGATAACTCGGTTACAAAACATGATCATCTCATACAATAAATTTAGCATCATGCTTTGACCATATCACATCACAACATGGCCTGCAAAAACAAGTTAGACGTCCTCTACTTTGTTGTTGCAAGTTTTACGTGGCTGCTACGGGCTTAGCAAGAACCGTTCTTACCTACGCATCAAAACCACAACGATAGTTTGTCAAGTTGGTGCTGTTTTAACCTTCGCAAGGACCGGGCGTAGCCACACTCGGTTCAACTAAAGTGAGAGAGACAGACACCCGCCAGTCACCTTTAAGCAATGAGTGCTCGCAACGGTGAAACCAGTCTCGCGTAAGCGTACGCGTAATGTCGGTCTGGGCCGCTTCATCTCACAATACCGCCGAACCAAAGTATGACATGCTGGTAAGCAGTATGACTTATATCGCCCACAACTCACTTGTGTTCTACTCGTGCATAACATCAACGCATAAAACCAGGCTCGGATGCCACTGTTGGGGAACATAGTAATTTCAAAAAAATTCCTACGCACACGCAAGATCATGGTGATGCATAGCAACGAGAGGGGAGAGTGTTGTCCATGTACCCTCGTAGACCGAAAGCGGAAGCGTTAACACAACGCGGTTGATGTAGTCGTACGTCTTCACGATTTGACCGATCAAGTACCGAACGCACGGCACCTCCGAGTTCAGCACACGTTCAGCTCGATGACATCCCTCGAACTCCGATCCAGCCGAGTGTTGAGGGAGACTTTCGTCAGCACGACGGCGTGGTGACGATGATGATGTTCTACCGACGCAGGGCTTCGCCTAAGCACCGCTACGATATTATCGCGGTGTAATATGGTGGAGGGGGCACCGCACACGGCTAAGAGATCAATGATCAATTGTTGTGTCTATGGGGTGCCCCCTGCCCCCGTATATAAAGGAGCAAGGGGGAGGCGGCCGGCCTAGGAGGAGGCCGCGCCAAGGGGGGAGTCCTACTCCCACCGGGAGTAGGACTCCTCCTTTCCTTGTTGGAGTAGGAAAAGGGAAGGGAGAAGGAGAAAGAAGGAAGGGGGCGCCCCCCCTCCCTAGTCCAATTCGGACTAGTCCATGGGGAGGGGTGCGGCCACCCTTTGGGGCCTTTCTGTCCTTTCCCGTATGGCCCATTAAGGCCCAATACGAATTCCCGTAACTCTCCGGTACTCCATAAAATACCCGAATCACTCGGAACATTTCCGAAGTCCGAATATAGTCGTCCAATATATCGATCTTTACGTCTCGCCATTTCGAGACTCCTCGTCATGTCTCCGATCTCATCCGGGACTCCGAACTCCTTCGGTACATCAAAACACATAAACTCATAATATAACCGTCATCGTAACGTTAAGCGTGCGGACCCTACGGGTTCGAGAACTATGTAGACATGACCAAGACACCTCTCCGGTCAATAACCAATAGCGGAACCTAGATGCTCATATTGGCTCCCACATATTCTACGAAGATCTTTATCGGTCAGACCGCATAACAACATACGTTGTTCCCTTTGTCATCGGTATGTTACTCGCCCGAGATTCGATCGTCGGTATCTCGATACCTAGTTCAATCTCGTTACCGGCAAGTCTCTTTACTCGTTCCGTAATACATCATCCCGCAACTAACTCATTATTTACAATACTTGCAAGGCTTATAGTGATGTGTATTACTGAGTGGGCCCAGAGATACCTCTCCGACAATCTGAGTGACAAATCCTAATCTCGAAATACGCCAACCCAACAAGTACCTTTGGAAGCACCTGTAGAGCACCTTTATAATCACCCAGTTACGTTGTGACGTTTGGTAGCACACAAAGTGTTCCTCCGGTAAACGGGAGTTGCATAATCTCATAGTCATAGGAACATGTATAAGTCATGAAGAAAGCAATAGCAACATACTAAACGATCGAGTGCTAAGCTAACGGAATGGGTCAAGTCAATCACATCATTTCCTAATGATGTGATCCCGTTAATCAAATGACAACTCATGTCTATGGCTAGGAAACATAACCATCTTTGATCAACGAGCTAGTCAAGTAGAGGCATACTAGTGACACTCTGTTTGTCTATGTATGCACACATGTATCAAGTTTCCGGTTAATACAATTCTAGCATGAATAATAAACATTTATCATGATATAAGGAATTAAATAATAACTTTATTATTGCCTCTAGGGCATATTTCCTCCAGTGACCTAGAGTCGTGCGAATCAGTGTCAAAGCTTGCATCGACGTAACTATTTACGACGAGCTCTTTGTCTCTAAGGGAGTCCTGGATTACGGGGTCCTCGGGCGTCCGGGCTATGTGACGTGGGCTGGACTGATGGGCCATGAAGATACAAGATAGAAGACTTCCTCCCGTGTCCGAACGGGACTCTGCATTGCGTGGAAGGCAAGCTTGGCGTTTGGATATGAAGATTCCTTCCTCTGTAAACCGGCTTTGTACAACCCTAGGCCCCTCCGGTGTCTATATAAACCGGAGGGTTTAGTCCGTACGGGGAAATCACAATCATACAGGCTAGACATCTAGGGTTTAGCCATTACGATCTCTTGTAATCCTCATATTCATCAAGATCAATCAAGCAGGAAGTAGGGTATTACCTCCATCAAGAGTGCCCGAACCTGGGTAAACATTGTGTCCCCCCTCTCCTGTTACCATCGACCTTAGACGCACAGTTCGGGACCCCCTACCCGAGATCCGCCGGTTTTGACACCGACATTGGTGCTTTCATTGAGAGTTCCGCTGTGTCATCATTAGAAGGTTCGATGGCTCCATCAATCATCTACAACAATGCCGCCCTGGGGGAGGTTTTTCTCCACGTCCAGATCTTTGTATTCGGCGGCTTCGCACTACGGGCCAACTCGCTTGGCCATCTAGAGCAGATCGACAGCTACGCCCCAGGTCACCAGATTAGTTTTGGAAATCTGGACTATGTCGCTGATATCACTACCAAAAAAACACTTCCGTGATGATATGTGTTTGTCATAGTAGGTCATGTTTTCTGTCATACATGTACATCCATGACAATTTTATGACAGAATCAAGATAGTCATACCTGTGCTGTCGTAGAAGTGTTCCATGACATTACCAAATTTATCATCACGGAAGTGTCCACTTCCATGACGATAAATCGCGCGTCACAGAAATGCTTTCGTCAAGGGTGACCGACACGTGGCATCCACCGTAACGGAACGCCGTTAAGCTATCGGGTCCAGTTTTGGATCCGATAACCCGTTAACAGACCCGACCAATGGGGATTTTCCACGTGTAAAATCATCATTGGCTGGAGGAAACACGTGTCGGCTCACCGTTGGGACAGGTGTCACTCATCCAATGGGCGAGATGCGCTTATGAAATGTTGACACGTGGACCGGCCCAAAAGTGGCCCATAAAGTTTAAATGGGCCGGCCCAACTAAAGGCCCACAAGATTTTGCGGTCCATAATGGGCCGGCCCAGCAAAAGGCCCACGAGATTTGTGTACCATAATGGGCCGGCCCAGCTATAGGCCCACGAGATTTTGCGGGCCATAATGGGCCGGCCGAGCTAAAGGCCCGCGAGATTTTGCGGACCATAATGGGCAGGCCCAGCGAAAGGCCCACAAGATTTTGCGGACCATAATGGGCCGGCCTAGCTAAAGGCCCACGAGATTTCGCTGACCATAATGGGCCGGCCCAGCTGAAGGCCCAAAAGATTTTGATGACACTAGTAGGCCGGCCCATTAACAGGCTGCCATGTTTTGGGCCAAATGTCGGCCCATACTTGATCCGGTCCATTAACAGTTTGCCACGTTCCGGGCCTAATAAAGGCCCATATGTGATCCGGCCCGTTAAAAGCCTACCATGTTGTGGGCCAAATTACGGCCCAGATCAGGTCCGGCCCTTTGAGAAGCTTTGGGCTAAATTATGGCCCATATCAGATTCGGCCCGTCAACTGGACTCTATGCTTTTGGGCCCACTTGATAAAGGCTCATTTAGTAATTCGGCCTGATATTAGTTTCGGCCTGTTAAAGGCTCGTTTAACATTTCGGCCCTATATATATTTCGGCATGTTAAAAGCCCGTCATATAGTTGGGCCTAACTACGGCCCCGTTTGCATCCGGCCTGCTCATGGACGATAATCTGATTGGGCCAAACAAGGACTGAGACAATTTCGGCCAGTTATAAGCCCATGATTTGATTGGCACAATCATGGGCCGGGGTCTATTTCGGCCTGCTGCCGGCCCGTGAGCTGTTCGGCACGTTTCAGGCCCAACCTACTTTTCAGCCTCCTAAAAGCCCATTGAGTTTTCTTGGGAAAATAGGGCCGGCGGTTTACTCGGCCTATTAAAGGCCCGAATCTACTAGTGGGCCAGTTTACATTTAGGCATGTTAACGGACCAAGATGACGGGGCCCATGATGCGGATCATACATGGTGATTTGCATGACGACCCGATTATGTAAAGTAATTTTACGGTTTGGCCGGTTTACTGCGAAGACAGGATATATATACAGTAAAATAACTACAGCATCGTGAATAAGAAAAAAAACCTAGACTATACAATAAAGAAATTACGGCATATTACATCCACTGGGCATCAAAGTTCGCCACTATGGTAATAAAGCACAAGCAGACAGCAGATTACATACCCTGGGCATCAAAGACCGCCACCAGTGCAATTAAACACGCTGACAAAATAATATACAAAACCTACAGCGCTTCAATAGAGGTCAAGAAAGGTTAGCCTTGCTCGGGAGCTGCAGCGCAAGCAGCTGAGCAAGTTGGTGAGACTGCACTTGTTTGACACTTATATCGTCCTCACTCTGAAAGATAAACAAGCAAACAGATGACATGTTTTGCACATTTAAGTATCAGTGCTGACAATTCATCACATTTCTTACTGACGAATAAAGTGACATAGTTTAAAATAGTATTAACACAATATGGTATTGTTCAGGTCAAGACATGGCAGGAAATGACATTGTGAAGGAGTTGGCAGCTTCACGAAACCACTGGATTACAGATCAAGAACTCATAAGTATCAATGGTTAGTGTGCTGTCAATTTATCCCATTTCAGATTGGCAAAATAAGATCAATTGCTCTGTATAGTTTAATTTACATGGTATGAAGAAGGAACTTGGTTGTACAACTGAAAACTTAAATTGAGAAGGACAAACTTTTGTTTATGAACTACTCCCTCCGTCCCATAATATAAGAACGTTTTTACACTACACTAATGTCAAAAACGTTCTTATATTATGGGACGGAGGGAGTACATAATAAACTTTAAACATGCAATTTGATGCAAACACCAAAAATAAACAGCTGTTGTAGTCATGCCTAACCAAATATACACAAAAAAGTTTGAAGGCTTGAGAAGGACAAACTTACATTATTTGTGAAGACAGGATCTATAAAGCCCTTGTCCATGCTGATGGGGGGCAATTCAAGACGTTTACCACAGAATCTTCTTCATAAGCATTGCCTTTATTCTACATTTTGTTAAGAGTAAATATAGATGTGACAATATAAGAAAAAATGGAGAATATTTAAGATAAGATGAAGGGTGATGCAACATAAATTGTAAGTACAGCGATACTGGCAAAAGGTACAGCCAAGAGCAATGCAGAGCTAAACTTCTTCAGTACCATCGGTATTATCCAACCTTATGGTAAGAGTAAATATAGATCTTATGTGTAGAAAATGGAGGGCAAAGGAAAATAAGCTGCAGAGTGATGGTACATGAACAACTACTTGTCAATATAAGTACACTGATAAAGGACAGCAGGTACTTACAAGAACAATGCAGAGCTAAAAAAATTCATTGGCACTGGATATATTCTACACTAATGTAACCATTCATACAGATCAGATAATTTGGAGCGAACAATTGATAAGCAAGCTATCATGCATACTGTTGTCACATAATGAACCAGGTATGTATGCAACTACATTGATACATGACAACAGGCACTAACAAAGCTGCGGGCAGCATATTTGCGATATCCTGTTGTTCTTTTCAAACCGGAATTCTTTTTCGAGCAGATTTCCTGCAAAAAAGATCTGTAAGGCACATGCGGAAAAGTAGAAGTTCAAATTGTCATGCGGTATCATAGACAGTACCTCATCCTCGGAACGAGACCAGTGCATAACAAGGTTTTTCCATTCAATGTCTTCTAAATTTAGCACAGGAGACTTCACCAGAAATTCGTTTATAGACATGCCATCAAAGTGTGATTTCCTCAGGTAACACCAATACTGCTGCAATGCTTCCTTGAAAAGCGCAAGCAAGCTTTGCTCGTCATGACTATCCAGATTGACCCTCGCCTAATTACAACAATGTAATGTAAATCATTGATGTGTTCAGTCAGCAGAAAACAAGAAAATAATCACCATGAATAATAGCACTTACACGTAAGTGGGACAGGAAGATGTGAAAATGGTGTTTGTCTTCACTATAATCTTCCCATGATGGGAATATATGCACGTAGTCCCTAACAACATTGAAAGCATTGTCTTTTAAACTAGGAATAACTGGAATGGGGTTCCAATCTACAGGAATTGGCCGTCTCTGCAGTTGGGATAGGTCTTCGGCCTGTGGACTTGCTGTACTTTTTGCTGGAGTGGGATTTTTCTGTGGTACGGCTGGTGCTATGGCAATTGAAATCGGCATACCTTTTGTTGGAGTGCAGGTCCTGTCTGGTGGGGCTAGTGGTGTGGCCAGTGAAGTATGGGTACAGTCTGCTGGAGTCGGTCCTACGTTTTGTGTCACTGGTTGTACAGCCAATATAAGTGGGGTGCTGTCTGATTTCTCTGGCGCAACCACGTTTTTCAAGGACTTTGCTGGTGCTCCTTCAGGTTCGACAATCACCCTCTTCCTTTTTGATGTCTGATGCACAAGAATAGCATTTGAGTGGGAAAATATGGTATGATGACAGATGGAATATGTATTGATAATGGATGGGCATGGCATCTCGACATATATGATGAGTAAACTAAGCAGATGGCGGTGCAACAAAGTAGAAGAAATGCAAGACAACATATGCAAGATACGCGCAATCAATAAAACCTTGCCAAATTAGAACAGGCACCTTGATGGGTGAACATGACAAGCCATCTACCATTGACTCCTCGAGTTTAGAATAGTCATTAGGATCATATTCTGAACAAGAATCAACAGGTGGGGAGCGTATGAGTTTCATTGCATCCAGAATGGCACTCAATGCCTTGGTGCCAATTTTGTAAGTCATTGCGGTGTTTAGCTTCAAGAGTGGACTGCTGCTAGTGCGACACAAAGCAGCTACACAGATCATAGTGTAGATATAACGGGAAAACCGTAAGCATCAGAGTAAAATCAGAAAAGTGGAACTTGCTGGAATATATGTGCTAGTATTGCCGGTACAGCTAGAAAGGCTTCGGATACCAGCTCTCTTCAACTGAAGGTGTGGTACTGTTAATATCAGTGTAACTCTCAAAGGCGACACAGCTCCCCGCATTTCCTTGCTATTCTTATAGGATTCAAGTGGGCAGGCCACTACAAATCCTATTCCCATGTTTACAAAATCCTACGAATCAAAGAGGCCCGAAGAGTTCAAAGTGTCCATCACAACCGACCGTATAGACCTCTACACTGCAAATTTCCCTACTCATCTTCACTACAAGGAACATACCGTACTACTATCATACTCCCTCCATTCCAAAATATAAGTCTTGGTAGAGATTTCCACTATGGATCACCTACAGATGTATCCAGATACATTTTAGAGTGTAGATTCACTCATTTTGCTCCATATGTAGTCCATGGTGGAATCTATACAAAGACTTGTATTTAGGAACGGAGAGAGTACTTATTAAAGAAGAACGAAAGAGGAACATGCTAAAGAAGAGCAAGCAGATTTTGGATAATAAAATGTTCGTTGCGCAGTGCCCACACATGATGAACCAGAGCGCATTAAGAAAGCAACTCCCTGCTGTCTCTCTATATGTGGTGCACGTGCTTATCGAAAGTAAAGTAGGAACATTAGCTGACCAATTAAATGTTATCTGTTTCAGTAATATCAGCATCATATCAGATTCGTACTTGAGCAACAAATTTGGAATTATGAGTGGCACGTAGTTTAGCTTGATGGATTCAGGAGCAGTGCTAAGCAGGTACGATGATGGTACTGAATATAAAGGCATGTCTGCATGCAAGTCGCGTGACTTTTGTCATTTGGGTCAGTCGACCATTTCAGGCTGTTGGATGAAGATCGTACGTCTCCTAACCCTTCTTCTTCCTCGTCTCCGATTCTTCCCATACAGAACACCGCACGGGCCGCCGGCCGGACCACCGGCCCCCACCGCCTGTGTTCCTCCGCCACACCCACCCCCACAACCGCCCCCACCCGCATTGAGTTTT
>NC_057799.1:437982382-437993725 GCF_018294505.1 Triticum aestivum
AAAATCGACTAACCCAATTTTGAAATTTAGTCTACTGTGATTTAACTAGTGTGGAATATAAAAGGGGAAAACCATAAGCATTGGGAGTATAGTGTTGAGCGTGCCATGGCGGATCTGAAGGTGCAAACCGGACAAAGGCAACTTCGCAACCAATGTTTGCTTTCAACTAGCAAGTAAGTGATGGACAAGAAATCAGACTAAAGCAGTGGCGATCTATTTTCTTGCTATGATAAATAAGTTGAGCAGATACGAAAGAGTACCACCTCTGGTGCGGCGCCATGTATGCATCTGCTGAGAATTTGACAGTGCTGCGGTAGCGATGGCTGTCGGCGGCGTGGAAGCAGATCTAGGAGGGTAGACGGTGGCGGCGGGGCGCGGTGGACGAGACGGTCGTAGGAGCGGCGCCGACAAGGTGGACGACGGCGGGGATGAAGCGAGAGGACGGGATGCAATGATCCCAGTCCGAAGCCGTGGATGAGAGAGGTCGATCTCTTGTAATGGACGGCGGTGTCGGGGTATCTGTTCCGGCATGGTGGAGGAGGACGGCGGTGGATGGGGTGGCGGACGGAGGAGGCTGGGGTGGAGAGGGTGTTTTGGCGCCCACGGAGTATGAATGGGGAAATGGAGGTGGAGAGGAAGGGGGAACCATGTCTTCAGGGCGCGCTTGTCTCAAATGCAAGGAAATTTACAAACTTAGCCCCCGTTTCAAATTTCCTACATGACAGCAATATTAGTCGGTTGGGGATAGGACGGTAATCTCGCATACACCGAATATTTGCCGAAGAGAGTTTGTTTTTGGCGCACACCGTGTATGAATCAGGGAGGGAGTCAATTTCGGTCGAGGACACATCGTGTTTTGGAGCCCACCGTGTATGAATCCGGGTGAGAGGCGGTTATGTCACGTTTGAGTGAAATTACAAACCTACCCCTATCAAAACCTATAGAAATCGAGCAGATAGGCTTTGCGTGGCAGGGATAGGCAGTAGTAATTTCCATCTCGCAGATTTTGGTTTCGGGCGGTTACTGCGACTTTCGCCGCTTCGTTCAA
This sequence comes from Triticum aestivum, assembly GCF_018294505.1. Lineage (NCBI taxonomy): Eukaryota > Viridiplantae > Streptophyta > Magnoliopsida > Poales > Poaceae > Triticum > Triticum aestivum. The sequence goes on from NC_057799.1 coordinate 437,983,431, forward strand.
ATTTTGCAGAGTGCGCATTTACCGTGCCAACTCAATTCGAATCCCGTTTGTATCCTATTTTTTCGGGTGGGATCCATTTTCGGTTGGAATAAAATTCTATATACATCATTTTTTATATATACTTTCAAAAGCACAACACCCTTTATACATAAATATGGTTTACAAATGGCATGATCTCAGATTCATAAGGTTGTATCCATCAATTTGGATTTTTAAATATTTGAAACCACTTTATGTTGAAATCCAATGTATGCATTCCTCGCTAACTGTCTCCAATTAATGTGTGTTTCATGCGGGGTTTTTTGACTTCTCAAACATGTATAATGTGTTTCACACACGCAACATATAGTGTAATCCCGTTTAGACATTAATTGCATATAAACCATGCATTGTTTCTAATTAAAGAATCTATGGATCACCAATATTGATAAACTATATAACATTACACGTGTCCCCAAATTCAAATGAATATGCATGTTTGATACACCAATTTGCGTTATGATATTATCGATGTCGTGATCTCCAGTTTAAATATTTGAATCCCATTTAATCCAGATATTCGTCTCATATAACTATGACTCATGATTATATAGGACTATCTCTCTAGACCTATACGCGTTCATCGTCTCTCGGGTATCTCTCGTGCTACCTGTATGTCGACAATGATCTTTTATCTTCGTAACACACTGACGGTACTCTCTCCCTCGACCTTCATCACTCTATCTCTCTCTAAGTATATCTCGCTCCCCGCTATGTGTCTCTAACTATGATTCTCCATGTGGAATCTCTTTCTCTCACACAAACACAAAACTATGTCTCCCGGGGTCTCATTTCTCTCTACTATTCCCCTGTGTGCCACTCACACACCCCTCATACAGAGATGTCTTTCGCTGCTTAGGTATGAGAACCTACGACTCTTCCTCTTAAATATCTCTTTCTCACACACAAACACAAACTCTGTCTCCCAGGGTCTCATATTTCTCCACTGTTCTCTTGTATGTCGCCCACACACACTCTCTCTCCCTAGAGATATCTTGCGTTCCCTCATATGTCTCTCTAGCTATCACTCTCGTTTTGAAATATCTTTCTCTCTCGATGACACAAAACTCCATCTCTCGGGATCTCATTTCTCTCTGATATTTGTTTGTATGTGAGTCACATGCACCCTTTCTTCATCTCTCTCACACCCACACTCATAACTCAGCCTTCTGATCCACTCGACTCCTATCTCTAACGCACACTAGCTAGCATCTTTATCTTTCTATTTATCTGTTTCTCCATCAACCTTCTTTCATTTATAGGTTGATCTCTTTTGCACAATCATTGTGCCTCACTCCCTCTGCTCGTCATAGATGCATGCTCCAGCCCACGCCACTATCTCTTAAAGACAAAAACACATGCTCAATTGTCGGGCCTTCTTCCCTGCATTCTCACATGCATGCATATTGTCATACCGATCCGTCTCTCCCATGTCGTTGATCTTCTTTCTTTTATCTTGATCATGCGCGCGCGCGCACACACACATCCCACGTATACATGTATACCTCTCACACATGCATGTTCAAGGTCTCTATGTCTCCATACATAGTTAATTACCCTCAACCCTAACGCCACATCGAATCGTTCTCTTCTTGTGTGCACATAACTTCCGCCTGGATGGGTAAAACACACACTCACACTTAACAATCTCCTTCTAGCTACCCCCCTCTCACTCTTCCCCTATATCCCCGAAACCAATAAGACCATCCCTTCGTTTAATTCCCGCCTACATGCACCATCGATATATAGTAGTCTTCATTGGTGTCTCTCAAACAAACACGTTCTCTCGATGTCGACTACTCTCAAGCGCATGCACCTTCTCTTCCCTCTCTACGGGCATTTTCTCTCTCGCACCCCATCGTTGGTGGCCTCTGCCATACACATCTGAAAGCACAAGTGCTCCCTGGGTGATTTTGATAATTAATGTCAACATATATCTTGTTGGACTAATGTTTCTATCTAGTATGTTTCAGATAAGTTCAACAATGGAGTGGCGTGGACAAGAGGATGTGGAACCCCTTCAAGTGCCAAAAGACAAAGGATTGGCTCAAGCTCAAAGCTCAGGACTCTACATTTTCTATTTTAGTGATCAAGATCACATTGAGTCCATAGGAAAGCCAATACTATTAAGAAGGGATGAGGTGTTGCTTAATGGCTTACTTGCTCAAAAGTGCTTAGTGATATGCTCCAAAGCCCTCACCCACTTACTAATTTCCACATCTGTCCCAAACCCAAAAAGTCCAACTCGGCCTCACCGATTCTTTCTATCCGGCGCCACCGAGTTCAGTTGACATAGCCACTGCTAGAAACCCTAATCAGTTTGGTCTCACCGATGGGATCTCGGTCTCACCGAGATGGGCTTGCAAACTCTCTCTTGCCTATTGCAATAATTTCGGTCCCACCGAGATATGCAATCGGTCCCACCGAGTTTGCTTGGCCAACTCTCTATTTCGCTCATTACCAAAATTGGTCCCACCGAGTTTGCGTAATCGGTCAAACCGAGTTTTCGATTTACCCTAACCCTAGCACATCGGTCCCACCGAGTTGATCCAGTCGGTCCCACCGAAACACCTAACAGTCACATTATGAACCAATTCGGTCTGACCGAGTTCTCTGAATCGGTCCCACCGAGTTTGGTGATTTGTGTGTAACGGTTAGATTTTGTGTGGAGGCTATATATACCCCTCCACCCACTCTTCATTCATGGAGAGAGCCATCAGAACATGCCTACACTTCCAACACATATTTTTTGAGAGAGAACCACCTACACTTGTGTTGAGGTCAAGATATTCCATTCCAACCACATAAATCTTGATCTCTAGCCTTCCCCAAGTTTCTTTCCACTCAAATCTTCTTTCTACCAAATCCAATCCTATGAGAGAGAGAGTTGAGTGTTGGGGAGACTATCATTTGAAGCACAAGAGCAAGGAGTTCATCATCAACACACCATTTTTTGTTACTTCTTGGAGAGTGGTGTCTCCTAGATTGGCTAGGTGTCACTTGGGAGCCTCCGACAAGATTGTGGAGTTGAACCAAGGAGTTTGTAAGGGCAAGGAGATCGCCTACTTCATGAAGATCTACCCTAGTGAGGCAAGTCCTTCGTGGGCGACGGCCATGGTGGGATAGACAAGGTTGCTTCTTCGTGGACCCTTCGTGGGTGGAGCCCTCCGTGGACTCGCGCAACCGTTACCCTTCGTGGTTGAAGTCTCCATCAATGTGGATGTACGATAGCACCACCTATCGGAACCACGGATAAAAATCTCCGTGTCTCCAAATTGCGTTTGCATACTCCAATCCCTTCTCTTTACTTTCTTGCAACTTGCATGCTTTACTTTCCGTTGCTCATATACTCTTTGTATGCTTGCATGCTTGCTTGATAAATATTGTGAATGTTTAAACTTGTGCTAAAACTCCACATAAACCTAAAGAATTAAAAACTGCAACTTTTCTTGATTAGCGTCTATTCACCCCCCTCTAGACACCTCTTCTCGATCCTTTCAATTGGTATCAGAGCTTTGGTCTCCATTGCCTTGGTTTAAACACCTTTGGAGGAAGATGGATGTGTCTACTTTGGGGAGTCTTAGACGTAGAGTGCATATTCTTGATGAAGAGTTCTTCTATGAGTGGAAAAATGAAATGCTTGAGATTTTCAATGAATATCATTTGAACAAGTACATTACTAGTCCTTGTGCACCTCATATTGATCCTTTGCATCCTACACCCGAAGAGGATCTTGACATGATTCGCAATCTTAGAACTATCAATCTTATCATTAGAGGATTACCCAAAAATTTGATTGCTAGTTTGCCTACTCTTGATTGTGCCTATACTATGTGGAGATTTCTTGAGGAACGATTTCCAAATTATTCCTTGAAAAACTTAGACAAAATTCTCCATAAATCCATTGCCTTGAGTAAGATGAATTCTAGTGATCCTAGCTTTGGTGATTGTCTATTTGAGCTTACCAATCTCATGCGTGCCAAAGGAGATGTTGGAATCATTAGCAATATCATCTCCGAAGCTATTAGAATTCATAAAGATAATCATAGCAATGATCATTTATCTAATGAATTACCCTCTCTGCAAGTTGATCAATCACAAGATGATGTTGAACATGGATAGTATGATGAGGATGATGATAGTGACTATGATCTTGATGATGCAATGAGACACTTTGGTCTTATGGCAATCTTCGCGGCTACATGGCTGGAGGAAAGGAATGGGTCCTTGATAGTGGATGTACTGATCATATGACCGGAGATAAAGATATGTTCCGTGAGCTTGCTGAAAATGACGGCCCTCGAAAGTATGTCACTTTTGGTGATAACTCAAAGGGTAAGGTAGTTGGCCTGGGTAAGGTGGCCATCTCACATGATAGCTCCATACAAAATGTCATGCTCGTTGAATCTCTTGGGTACAATTTACTTTCAGTATCTAGACTTGCTGATTTCGGTTTCAATGTCCTGTTTACTGAGGTAGATTGCCAAGTGTTTCAAAGAGACAATCGTAAAATGTTCTTTACCGGTATACGTAGAGGTGATCTCTACATAGTTGATTTCACTAAAAAGGCTCAACCTAGAACTTGCTTAATTGCTAAATCTTCTAAGGGTTGGTTGTGGCATAGAAGGCTAGGTCATGTGGGTATGAGAAATCTTGATGAGCTTATTAAGGGTGATCATATCCTTGGAATAAAAGATGTCATATTTGACAAGGATAGACTTTGTGGTGCTTGTCAGGCAGGAAAACAAGTTGGAGGAAGTCATCGCGCTAAGAACATCATGACCACGAGAAGACCACTCGAGCTACTTCACATGGATCTCTTTGGTCCCAATGCCTACAAGAGTCTCAGTGGTAACTCATTTGGTCTAGTCATAGTTGATGATTTTTCAAGATTTACGTGGGTGTTCTTTCTTGATGACAAATCGCAGGTCCAAAAGATCTTCAAAAACTTCGCTAGGAAGGCCCAAAATCAATTTGACGTGAAGATCAAGAAGGTTCGGAGCGACAACGGAATGGAGTTCAAGAACGCAAATGTGGATACCTTTCTTGACGACGAGGGGATTTCACATGAGTTCTCGGCTATGTACACACCTCAACAAAATGGAGTTGTTGAGAGGAAGAACCGGACTCTTATTGAGATGGCAAGAACGATGCTTGATGAGTACAAGACTCCAAAACACTTTTGGGCGGAAGCGGTTGAGACAGCTTGTCATGCAACAAATCGCTTGTATCTTCACAAGCTACTCGGCAATACGGCATACGAGCTCCTCACCGGTAACAAACCCCAAGTTGGGTACTTTCGAGTATTCGGCTCAAAGTCCTACATTCTTGATAAGCATCGTCGTTCTAAATTTGCTCCTAAATCTCATGAAGTTTTCCTACTTGGTTATGGCTCAAACTCTCACACTTACCGTGTCTACAACAATTTCACCCGAAAGGTTGAAGAGACGGTAGATGTGAAGTTTGATGAATGTAACGGCTCGCAAGTAGAGCAATTGCCAATTGATGTAGGAGACAAAGACCCTTCGGAAGCAATCCAAGACTTGCCTATTGGCAAGATTTGTCCAACGGAGGTGAAGGAGAGTACCTCGTCCGTCCAAGTGGAATCTTCCACCTCACGACAAGGTGAACCAATAATTGATACGGAAGCATCCACAAGCGGGGCGCACCAAGACGAAGAAAACGAGGAAGTACACCAAGATGAACATCAACAACCTCCTTCTCCACTACCACAAGAGAATGACAACGTCAATAATGAAGAAGACCAAGAAGAAGAACAAGATGAAGAGGATGTTCCACCCCGAGCCAAGCCAAAGCTTACACGAGTTCGAGCAAGAATCGGCAAAGACCATCCCGTCGAGCAAATCTACAATGATATCCAAACCGGGAGAATCACTCGCTCTAAAACTCGTTTGGCTAACTTTTGTGAACATTAATCATTCATCTCTAGCATTGACCTATGAAGTTTGAAGAAGCATTGGAAGATCCAGATTGGATTAACGCTATGCATGAAGAGCTACACAACTTTGAGGGAAACCAAGTATGGACATTGGTCGAAAAGCCCGACAACAACCACAACATCATTGGTACCAAATGGGTGTTTCGCAACAAGCAAGATGAAGATGGTCAAGTCGTCCGCAACAAATCACGCCTAGTCGCCCAAGGCTACACACAAGTCGAAGGTATCGACTATGGTGAGACGTATGCTCCCGTTGCTAGACTTGAGTCCATTCGCATCTTACTTGCCTATGCTAATCACCATGATATCACCTTGTACCAAATGGACATTAAAAGTGCTTTTCTAAATGGTTGATGAGGAAGTTTATGTTAAGCAACCTCCCGGCTTTGTCAATCCTAAGAAACCTAATCATGTTTACAAACTTCACAAAGCCCTTTATGGTCTTAAACAAGCTCCTAGAGCTTGGTATAAATGCTTGACAAGGTTCCTTATTGAAAAAGGCTTTGAAATTGGTAAAATTGATTCTACTCTTTTTACTAAAAGGGTTAATGGACAACTATTTGTGTGCCAAATTTATGTTCATGATATTATATTTGGTTCGACTAACCCTCATTTTAGTGAGAAGTTTGGAAAGCTAATGTCGGAGAAGTTTGAGATGTCTATGATGAGTGAACTCAAATTCTTTCTTGGTTTGCAAATCAAGCAAACTAAGGAAGGTACCTTTGTTTCTCAAACAAAGTACACCAAGGACTTATTCAAGAAGTTCAATATGCAATAATGAAAAGGTATGTCTACACCCATGCCTACTAGTGGACATCTTGATTTGACCAAAGATGGTGAACCGGTTGATCAAAAGTTTACCGCTCTATGATTGGTTCATTATTATATCTATGTGCCTCTCGTCCTGATATTATGCTAAGTGTGTGCATGTGTGCACGATATCAAGCGGCCCCAAAAGAGTGTCATCTTAAGGCTGTGAAAAGGATAGTGAGATACTTAATACACACACCAAATTTTGGCATTTGGTATCCTAAGAGGTCTTCTTTCGATCTTCTTGGTTACTCCGATTCGGACTATGCCGGAGACAAGGTTGATAGAAAGTCCACTTCGGGTACTTGTCAATTTCTTGGTAGATCTCTTGTGTCTTGGTCCTCCAAGAAACAAAACTCGGTATCCTTATCCACCGCCGAAGCGGAATACATTGCCGCTGGTTCATGTTGTGCTCAATTACTATGGGTGACCCAAACTCTTAAACATTATGGGATATATGTGAAACATGTTCCATTGCTTTGTGACAATGAAAGTGCTATCAAGATTGCTCACAATCCCGTGCAACATTCTCGAACTAAGCATATTTAAGTTCGTCATCATTTCATTCGAGATCACGTTGCCAAATGGGATATTGATATTAAGCATGTTCGTACCGATAAGCAACTAGCGGATATATTCACCAAACCGCTTGATGAGAAAGTCTTTTGCCGTTTGAGAGGTGAATTGAACATCATTGATGCTTCAAACTTGGAGTAGGAACTCCATTTGGATACATGCAAGGCATGAACCTTTGACTAATCCTTGATATTCTCTCATGATGCTATCTATATGTCTTGGATATTCTTGCACCCTTGCATGCAATCTAACCCTTGTAGGTACTTGGATGAATCAAAATCCATGAAATTGCAACTCACTCATATCTTGAGCAATTTCTACATCACCAACTCTCTACACAATGGTGGTTGAAGACAAGGAAGCACAAAACCCCTCAAATATATCCTTTGACCAATTCTATGTTAAATTTTATGATTGTCATTTTGGATACACAAGTGCTCTTCCTTGCAAAACTAACCCGTGTAGGTAGATGAACTCAAATTCCAAGTGGTGCTCCCAACTCTTGATGAGCTGCATCAACCTTGAGCAACCCACACAAGTTCAACTACATGACCAAGATCAACGCCACCACCCAAGGTATGTTATTCCATCTTAGAGAAGCTTTACTCCAAGTCATGGGGTAAAGCAACTCAACAAGTGAATACATCAAGATGCTTAGACGAAAAATGGTAACCCCATTTTGAGCCTAAACGATGAGTGTGACCAAAGATCAAGTGACCTCACTTGACTCCTAAGTCAATATACTCTAACATAGGTGACTTTTTCACCACTCAATTCTAGATGAAGTTCTGTTGTGTTTCTCCCTTTAAAAAAAACTTCATGTAGATTCCTTTTCTGTTTATTTGTGTTCTGCATTCCCTGCATCCAATTCATTGCAAATCTTTCAGCTAATTCCTTGCAAATCCTTGTGAGATCTTACTTGCCTAGTGAGCTGAGGTGACAAGTGTTTTCACTGTGATGAACTCGGTCACACCGATTTGTTTCTTTCGGTCCAACCGAATCCTTTCGGTGCAACCAAAGCACACAACTCGGAGCTACCGATTTCACTACAGAAAAGACAACTTGCCACTTGTTCCTGTATTCTTTTTACTCCAGCTCCACTAAATGATTCTTGTCCTCTACCAGCATCACATTCGACTTGTTGCTGTGTTCTGTGACTCAAGGACCAAACCCTTTTGTAACAAAATCCAGAAGAGCCCTTCTTGGAAATTGATGTCAAAGGGGGAGAGAGAGTTCACATCAAAGCTTAATCATTTCTATAGGGGGAGAGAATACTCAGGGGGAGAGTGTAAGAAACCCAGATGCTTGGTGTTCAAGAGGAGAGAAGACACATGTCTTTAAAAGGGGGAAGGCATGTTCATATTTGATTGTGTCAATTAGCTCTGTTTCTTTCTTTGATTTGATTTTCTCTTCCCTATCTTCTCCAATATCCCATGCAAGATTCAGGGGGAGCAAGACATCTAAGGGAAGGAAATCCTCGAATTCTTTGCACACCTTTACCCTTGGGGACATGTCTATATCCAATAGAGTACTCAGTACTCACTACCTACATGTCATCCCAGTCTTGGTACTCTTGTGGTTTCTTCTGTTTGCTCTGGCTATTAGATGTATCTGTGTTATCTAACCTTGTTTACTCAGGTTCATTCTTTACAAAGCCAACTCAAAGACCACAAGGTAAGTATATGCATCTCAGTCATGTGTATGAGGATCTCTTACTGTTGTACATACTGTTTGCAAGGACTCATGAGCATGAAGGAACATTTCCTATATTTACATCATTCACTCTGATGCATATAGCCAAGATACATGTAACACATGGCTTACTCTGTCATGCTTATGCATTCACATGCTCCTATGTTTCATATTTATATGATTGCATACATATAGGGGGAGCCTTTGCATGTTACATGTCCTTCCAAAGCTTTACTTGTTGTTCTCTATATCTTTATCTAAAGCTTTGATGTATGTTGTCCTCAATTACCAAAAAGGGGGAGATTGAAAGCACAAGTGCTCCCTGGGTGATTTTGGTAATTAATGTCAACATATCTTTTGTTGGACTAATGTTTCTATCTAGTATGTTTCAGATAAGTTCAACAATGGAGTGGCGTGGACAAGAGGATGTGGAACCCCTTCAAGTGCCAAAAGACAAAGGATTGGCTCAAGCTCAAAGCTCAGGACTCTACATTTTCTATTTTAGTGATCCAAGATCACATTGAGTCCATAGGAAAGCCAATACTATTAATGTAACACCCCGGATGTAACTTTCCATATTTGTAACAACAACTCTTGCCATTTTCGGCTATGTGCTATGATATTCCCTCCGTGGTCGGGTTTTGTCTTTCGTTTTGCATTTTGTTCATGTCATGCATCTCATATCATGTCATCATGTGCATTGCATTTGCATATGTGTTCGTCTCATGCATCCGAGCATTTTCCCCGTTGTCCGTTTTGCAATCCGGCGCTCCCATCTCCTCCGGTGCACCCCTCTTGTTTTCTTTCGTGAGCGGGTGTCAAACATTCTCAGAATGGACCAAGGCTTGTCAAGTGGCCTTGGTATACCACCGGTAGACAACCGGTCAAGTTTTGTTCCATTTGGAGGTCGTTTGCTACTCCAACGGTTAACCGGGTAACCGCAGATGCCTTCTGTGTGTTGCAGCAAAACCTCCTCTCTAAACAGCCCAAAACCCACCAACTCTCTTCCATGCTGTAGGTCATTCGATCACGATCATGTGGGCGAAAACCGCACCTCATTTGGACTCTCCTAGCACCCTCTAGCAATATATTTGCATCCATCCCGAGATACTTGCGCAGATAAAACCCTAACCCTATCCCTTCGCGCCGCCGGACAAACCCGCCGCCGCCCGCAGCCTCTCCGCGCCCGACACGTGGCGCGCCGCCGCTCGCCGCCGAT
>NC_057799.1:437994114-438096904 GCF_018294505.1 Triticum aestivum
CCGGGGCAGCACCACCGTCACCGGCGAGCTCGCCCGTCGCCGCCCGCAGGTCCCTCCGCCGCCCCGCGCCCCTTCTCCTCCTTCCTCTCTCTCTCTCAGGTCTCTCTCCCTCTCTGCAGTGCGTCAGGCGCCGCCTCACCTCCATCTCCGGCGAACAGGAGCTCCACCGAGCCGAACCCTAGCTGAGCCCCGATCGGATCTGGAGAGCACCGACGGTTGAATTTTCCCCGCATCCCGAAATTTCCCCGTCTTTTGCATTTTCACATTATATACCCCTGTTCATCATGGCATAACTCTCTACATATAGCTCCGTTTCGTGCGTTTAATATATCGAAATGTTCGAGTAGTGATGCTCTTTATTTTGTTACATTGCACCATGTTCATTTCAGGCCATCTTGATGCCGAAATCTCTGGTGCAAGAATGCTAGTTGCTGTTGTCTGCTGTTACTTAGCAGAACTTGAGGAATTGTTATTTTTGTATCATTTAATCTGTGCATCTTATGGGCATGAGCTCTACATTTGTTTTGTTGTATGCCATTCCATCTTTCCAGTGGTGTATGCCATGTATTTTTCTGATCTCTGTGGTGACTAGCACAAGCATGCAAACTAGGCTTCGTAATGTTTCTGATTTCAGGGACTTTGATTTCTCTCTGTCTGTCTGCTGTTATTTTGTTGCCATGTAAACTTGATGCTACAGAGAGATCCATGCATATTTTGGAGATGTTCAGTAAGGATGTTTTGTATATATTATTGTAATAGATCCATTCCTGCCCTTGTTTGCAATTATGGAGTGACATAGCATGACTCAATCTTGCTCTACTTTTGCTATAAAATATTTCTGGCAGATTCTTAACATGATATTCAATTTTTCCAAGCTTGTTGTAGTTGATCCATACATGCTATGCTTTTGTTCTTGCAATGGATAGCTTCATGAACATTCCATCTTGCTGTAGGTATGCTTATTTTGTCAGGCATTGCTTTGTGGTGAGTGCATTAAGCTCACAAAGATGCTGCATATTATTGTTTCTGCCATGCTCTGTTTTCTGCAAAGTCTGAAACCTGTTAACGAAACTTGCTATGTTTACATGGTTGCCATCATATCTTCTTGTCCTTTTTAGCTTATGGTCAGTAAGGGACGTTTGTCATATGCATTTAGTGGAATACTGCCATGCCTTGTTTTGCCATGTTGACTTGCTGTAGCATGTTGATTTCGTGCTCTGAACATTGCTACCTGATGCTGTTTCAGGCATGTCCAGTAATTTCACCAAGTCTGTGAACCTGATTTCTTTTGCACTTATGCCATGCTTGTTTGAGCTTGTTATGTTGTGAACTAGCCGTAGCTCAGTGTTCATCTTTTGTCAAGCATCTCCTGTAGATTACTGCCATATGCTTTGTTGCTACGTTGGAGTGTTGTAACATTGTTACTTGTTGCATTTTAAGTGCTATCATGCTGTTAATCGCAGATTCGTGTCATTCTTGTTTTGCTTGCCATTTGCAAACCGTGCATCCGTTTCCGGTGATCTTTATATCGATTTCGACCGAAATCATCTCATCTTTCCAGTGGAATGCTTGGTTTGCCATGTTACTGCCTTGTTCATCATTTTTCTTCCGGAGCACGCATATGCACCGCATATCATATCTTGCATATCATTCATGTATTGCATCATGTTGCTTGTGCATTTCTCGTGATTGATTGTGGTTCCATTGCTTGTGTTCTTGTCTTGGGTAGAGCCAGGATACGAGTTCGTGAATGAGGAACCTGTTCAGTACGCTTACGAGGATCAAGCTTTCGACAACTCTGAGAACTTTGCAGGCAAGATGACCACCCCTCGAAATCACTTCTATCTTTGCTTTGCTAGTTGTTCGTTCTATTGCCATGTTGCGCTACCTACCATTTGCTATATCATGCCTCCCATATTGCCATGTCAGCCTCTAACCATCCTTTCCTAGCAAACCGTTGTTTGGCTAAGTTACCGCTTTCGTTCAGCCCCTCTTATAGCGTTGCTAGTTGCAGGTGAAGTTGAAGTTTGTTCCATGTTGGAACATGGATATGTTGGGATATCACAATATCTCTTATTTAATTCATGCATCTATATATTTTGGTAAAGGGTGGAAGGCTCGGCCTTATGCCTGGTGTTTTGTTCCACTCTTGCCGCCTACTTTCTGGCTTACCGGTATTATGTTCCTTGAGTTTGCGTTCCTTACGCGGTCGGGTGATTTATGGGACCCCCCTTGACAGTTCTCCTTGAATAAAAATCCTCCAGCAAGGCCCAACTTTGGTTTTACCATTTGCGACCTTAGCCTTTTTCCCCCGGGTTTTCGCGAGCCCGAGGGTCATCTTATTTTAACCCCCGGGCCAGTGTTCCTCTGAGTGCTGGTCCAAACTAGAGCACCGTGCGGGACCGTCCCTTGGCAACTTGGGTTATGTTGGTACCTGTACGCTTTGCTCATCCATTGTGCCCTGAGAACGAGATATGTGCAGCTCCTATCGGGATTTGTCGGCACATTCGGGTGGCTTTGCTGGTCTTGTTTTACCATTGTCGAAATGTCTTGTAAACCGGGATTCCGAGACTGATCAGGTTTTTCTGGGAGAAGGTTTATCCTTCGTTGACCGTGAGAGCTTATGATGGGCTAAGTCTTTCGAAAGCCGTGCCCGCGGTTATGAGGCAGATGGGAATTTGTTAATGTCCAGTTGTAGAGAACTTGTCGCTTGACCCAGTTAAAATACATCAACTGCGTGTGTAGCCGTGATGGTCTCTTCTCGGCGGAGTCCGGGAAGTGAACACGGTCTGAGTTATGAATGACGTAAGTAGGAGTTCAGGATCACTTCTTGGTCACTACTAGATGACGACCGTTCCGTTGCTTCTCTTCTCGCTCTCTTTTGCGTATGTTAGCCACCATATATGCTTATTGCCTGCTGCAGCTCCACCTCATTACACCATCCTTTCCTATAAGCTTAAATAGTCTTGATCTCGCGGGTGTGAGATTGTTGAGTCCTCGTGACTCACAGATTCTACCAAAACAGTTGCAGGTGCCGACGATGCCAGTGCAGATGATGGGATCGATCTCAAGTGGGAGTTCGATGAGGAGCGTGGTCGTTACTATATGTCTTTTCCTGATGATCAGTAGTGGAGCCCAGTTGGGACGATCGGGGATCTAGCATTTGGGGTTATCTTATTTTCATTTGGATATTGACCGTAGTCGGTCTATGTGTGTATTTTGGATGATGTATGAATTATATTTATGTATTGTGTGAAGTGGCGATTGTAAGCCAACTCTCTATCCCATTCTTGTTCTTTACATGGGATTGTGTGAAGATGACCCTTCTTGCGACAAAACCACAATGCGGTTATGCCTCTAAGTCGTGCCTCGACACGTGGGAGATATAGCCGCATCGTGGGCGTTATAAGTTGGTAATCAGAGCCATCCCCGACTTAGGAGCCCCTGCTTGATCGAATCGCTGGCGTTGTTGAGTCTAGAACAAAAATGTTTTGAGTCTTAGGATTATATATATCGGAGAGTAGGATTCTTTTTACTCCTCAGTCCCTTCGTCGCTCTGGTGAGGTCTCCTGACGTAGAAGTTTTGACTCTTCTCTCCTCAAATTTCACAAAAAAAAGGATCACGCGGGTAACTTAGAATCGTTCCGATGGTTTTGTGACGAGAACATTGTTCTTGGTGCCTCCTGACATTTAGGGGTTGTGGCAGTGTCCCGGGGAGTTGAGCTCCGAGGTGTTGTCGTCACAATTTTATCGTTGCAGTTCTGGAATACCTGAGTTTCGCCGACATCGAAATCTCTTTTATGCAGTTGTTGGTGAGATCACCTCGACGCCACCCAGTACTGGGGCGGGAGTTCGGGAGTATTGCCATAACTCGTATAACGGATGCTTTTCGAAGGTTGAGGTACACGATTTCCGAAGGTTTCTTGGTTATGTGTTGACGGATGGATACAGCTGGATCTAGGGATTGCTAGTTTGGGTGATATATTTTGTGTCCCCTGTATCCCCAACACCAGATTGCATAACCAAAAAGTTTCGGGAGTTTATAAGTGGGAATTCAAGTAGCTCTTAGGATATCTTTCCGACAGACGCATGGTATGAGATTGGGGTTCGACGTCTAGTGGTCCGCCTTTACACGGTTGGTTTTAAAGTGGTCTCGTAGTGTCTTAAAGAGTCCTTGGCTATGCCGACTCGGGGACGCTTCGTATGTCATGTGCACTGCCTTGTACATGATGGTGCTGTACGATCGAGCCCGTGTGGGCCCCACCACAAAAACTTTGGACGAAATCTCTATCATATGTTTGTTCCGGCTTATTCTGCAAGCCAATACTTTGTTTTGTTTTGAATTGTGGTATTCGAGTTGCTTCGAAGTCATATGTTGAATCCATACCTTTTCTAAGTGGCTTCTCAATTTATGGAAGTGTGATGATTTACTACGGAATTCATTTGTTCATCCTCGTTCGAATGTTTATTGTGAAGACTATATGTTGCAATTTCTATCCGTTGATTCTACTTATCTATTTGTCTATCAACATGCTAACGGATGTCACCCTCTTCAGGATGGCTCCGCCAACGCGTCAGAATCCGGATCGCAATGAAGGGAGTCAAGTGAACCCTCCGCCACCACCTCCGCCTCCGGAGGCATGGCAAGCTATCATGGCAGCCACCAACGCCAATGCTCAGATGATTCTGCAACTCTTGCAAGAACGCACCCAAGGGCAAGGCAATCAAGGAAATCAAGGTCAAGGCAACAATCAGCCTCACTTCGCTACACTCAACCAGTTTCTCGCAAATCAGCCCAAGTCTTTTAGCTACTGTGTCGAGGCCACGGATACCGATGATTGGCTCGTGGACATCAACAAGCATTTCGAATGTAGCAATGTCAGGCCTGAGGACTATGTCAAGTTCGCTTCTTTTCAGCTCAAGGACCAAGCTGCTGATTGGTATCAACAATACAAAGATTCCAGAGGAGGTCGTGTGATCACTTGGACTGACTTCTGTCGGGACTTCAAAGCGCACCACATTCCACAAAGTGTTGTTGAGAGCAAGCGTGAGGAGTTCCGCAATCTCAAGCAAGGCAACATGTCTGTGTATCAATACAACATCCAGTTTCAGAAACTTGCTCGCTTCGCTAAACAAGACGTTCCTGATGAAAAGAGCATGATCTATCACTTTAGAGGTGGCCTTAGACAGGATCTGCAGTTAGCTCTCGTTCTTGTTGAGCCTACTCAGTTTGATCAATTCTATAACATGGCACTGAAGCAAGAGGCTGCTCAGCTCAAGTGCGAGGCTTCTAAGAAGAGAGTCAGAGACGCAGTTCAGTCTTCTTCTTCCTCACTTGTGGCAGCTAAGCAACAAAAGTTCTGGTTGCCTCCTCCTCCTCCGTTTCGTCAGCCTTACCAGCAGAAGAACAAAGGTGGCCATGGTTCTTCCAACTCTTCCAACTCTTGCTATCAGAACAAGTCTCAAAATCAAGCTCCAAAGTCCAATGCTCCTTATCATCGTCCACTCTCAGAGGTGACTTGCAACAAGTGTCAGCAGAAAGGTCACTATGCTAACAAGTGCTTCAACCAAAGGCGTCTTCCGCCTCCTCCTCCTGTCAGATCTTCCAGCAATGCAGTGGTCAAGCATAATCCAAAGTCTGCAAAGGTGAACATGATGAATGCAGCTCAAGCGGAGGAATCTACTGATGTGATAATGGGTAATCTTCCTGTTAATGATATTCCTGCAAAAGTTCTTTTTGATACTGGTGCATCGCTTTGTTTCATGTCAAGACCTTTTTTGC
Organism: Triticum aestivum; assembly: GCF_018294505.1. Taxonomy (NCBI): domain Eukaryota; kingdom Viridiplantae; phylum Streptophyta; class Magnoliopsida; order Poales; family Poaceae; genus Triticum; species Triticum aestivum. The sequence goes on from NC_057799.1 coordinate 437,999,897, forward strand.
CAAGCATGAATTCACTTGGTCTTATCTGGATAAACCATTGGGTGTTGTTTCTCCGGGGAAGTCAATGAGAGCCAACTCGATTGTTCCGGATGTTTCCATCAAGATGGGAAACTATAAATTTCGGTCTTCTCCAGTTGTTCTTGCTGACTCGGATATTGGTCTAATTCTCGGGATGGACTGGCTTTCTAAGCACAAGGCTCAACTTGATTGTGCTGCCAGGGAAATTCAATTGACACACTCTTCTGGGGATGTGATTATTTATGCCGCTCGTGATGAAACCATTCGGTTGTTTTCTCTTAATGAGAAGGGCGAATTGAATGCCATCTCTCAAATTCCAATCGTTTGTGAGTATCAAGATGTCTTTCCAGAAGAGCTTCCGGGTATGCCTCCTCACCGGCCAGTTGAGTTCGTTATCGATCTAGAGCCTGGCACGGAACCCGTTTGCAAGCGTCCATACAAGCTTGGACCCAAGGAGCTGAAGGAATTGAAGAAACAGCTCGATGAACAAGAGCGTCTGGGTTTGACCAGACCGAGTTCATCTCCATGGGGTTGTGGTGTTCTTTTTGTCCGGAAGAAGGATGGCACGGACCGACTCTGTGTCGACTACCGTCCATTGAATAAGAAGACAATCAAGAACAAGTATCCACTTCCCAACATCAATGAGCTATTCGAGCAACTCAAAGGTGCTAAAGTATTCTCCAAGCTTGACCTCCATATGGGTTATCATCAGATTCGCATTCGTGAAGAAGATATTCCCAAGACAGCATTCAGAACAAGTTTTGGTTCTTATGAATATACTGTCATGTCTTTCGGCCTTGTCAATGCTCCTCCAGTTTTCACTCGGATGATGAATTTCATCTTCAACCCCTATACCAATGAATTCGTCCTGGTGTATCTCGATGATATATTGGTCTTCTCCAAGAATAAGAAGGATCATGCCAAACATTTGCGATTGGTGCTCGACAAGCTCAGAGAGTATAAATTCTATGCGAAGTTCTCAAAATGTGAGTTTTGGCTTGATGAAGTTCTTTACCTTGGTCACATCATCTCTTCCAAGGGCATCCCTGTTAACCCCGAGAAGGTGTCCGCAATTGTGAATTGGGAACCTCCTCAGAATGTCAAGCAGCTCCGCAGTTTTCTGGGTCTTGCAAGCTATTGCCGAAGATTCGTTGAGAATTTCTCTAAGATTGCAAAGCCTCTTTCCAACCTCCTCCAGAAGCATGTGAAGTATGTCTGGTCTCCTGAGTGTGACGTTGCTTTCAACACTCTCAAAGAGAAACTAGTCACAGCTCATGTCTTGACTCCTCCTGATGAATCCAAGCCATTTGAAGTTTTCTGTGATGCTTCTCTTCAAGGTCTCGATGCTGTGTTAATGCAAGAGAAGAAAGTTGTGGCCTATACCTCTCGTCAGTTGAAGCCAAATGAGAAGAACTACCCCACTCACGATCTTGAGTTGGCGGCAGTTGTCCATGCATTAATAACGTGGAGACATCTCTTGTTGGGAAGACAAGTGGACATATTCACCGATCACAAGAGTCTCAAGTACATCTTCACTCAGCCCAACCTCAACCTCAGGCAGACTCGATGGGTCGAAATGATTCAAGAGTACAATCTGAGTATTGAATATACTCCAGGCAAGGCCAATGTCATTGCAGATGCTTTAAGCAGGAAGGCTTATTGCAACAGCTAAATTCTCAAGCCTTTCCAACCGGATCTTTGTGAAGCTTTCCGCAAGCTGAATCTGCAAGTTGTTGCTCAAGGCTTTCTTGCCAACCTCATAGTCTCTCCTACTTTGGAAGATCAAATTCGTGAGGCACAACTTCTTGATGCCATGGTAAAGAAGGTGAAACGTGGTATCGACAAGGGTCCTTCCAAATACAAGTGCTATCGCATTGATGACAGAAACACTTTATCCTTCGAGGACCGGATTGTGGTTCCTAAAGGTGATCTAAGGAAAGTCATTATGAACGAGGCACACAATTCTCTTCTTTCCATTCATCCTGGAAGTACGAAGATGTACCATGACCTCAAGCAGTCGTATTGGTGGACTCGAATGAAGCGAGAAATTGCTCAGTTCGTGAATGAATGTGATGTCTGTCGAAGAGTGAAAGCAGAACACCAACGACCAGCTGGTCTCCTCCAACATCTTGCTATCCCAGAATGGAAATTTGATCATATCGAAATGGACTTCATGACTGGTTTTCCAAAGTCCAAGCGCGGAAATGATGCTATCTTCGTTGTCATTGACAAGCTTTCTAAAGTGGCTCATTTCCTTCCAATCAAAAAATCTATCACAGCAGCTCAGTTGGCAGAGCTATACACCTCCAGAATTGTCTCCTTGCACGGCATTCCACAATTGATTTCTTCTGATCGTGGAAGCATCTTCACCTCTAAGTTCTGGGACTCCTTCCAGAAGGCCATGGGCACCAACATTCGGTTCAGCACAGCTTTCCATCCTCAAACTAGTGGCCAAGTCGAGCGAGTCAATCAAATTCTTGAAGATATGCTCAGGGCTTGTGTCATTTCCTTTGGCATGAAATGGGAGGATTGTCTTCCATATGCTGAATTCTCCTACAACAACAGCTTCCAAGCAAGTTCGGGCAAGGCCCCATTCGAGATTCTCTATGGCAGAAAGTGCCGTACTCCTCTCAATTGGTCAGAGACTGGTGAACGCCAACTTCTTGGCAATGACTTAATCACAGAGGCTGAAGAAATGTGTAAAGTCATCCATGAAAATCTCAAAGCCGCACAATCGCGCCAGAAGAGTTACTATGATAGTACGCACCGTGATGTTGTTTTCGAGATCGGAGACCATGTCTACCTCCGCGTCTCTCCAATGAAAGGCACTCGTCGCTTCGGTATCAAAGGGAAGCTTGCCCCTAGATACGTGGGTCCTTTCAAGATCATTGGCAAAAGAGGCGACCTCGCTTATCAACTTGAGCTTCCTTCCAACTTCGCGAATGTGCACGATGTGTTCCACGTGTCACAGCTTCGCAAGTGCTTCAAGATGCGTGAGCGCATCATCGACTTCGAAGAGATTGACCTCCAAGAAGATTTGTCTTATCATGAGCACCCCATTGCTATTCTTGAAGAAACTGAGCGCAAGACTCGCAACAAGTCAATCAAATTCCTGAAAGTGAAGTGGTCGCACCATTCCGACCGGGAAGCCACCTGGGAACGCGAGGACCATCTCCGTTCCGAATATCCGGAGTTCTTTCAGTCCTAGATCTCGGGACGAGATCCTCTCGTAGTGGTGGAGTGTTGTAACACCCCGGATGTAACTTTCCATATTTGTAACTCCAACTCTTGCTATGTGCTATGATATTCCCTCCGTGGTCGGGTTTTGTCTTTCATTTTGCATTTTGTTCATGTCATGCATCTCATATCATGTCATCATGTGCATTGCATTTGCATACGTGTTCGTCTCATGCATCCGAGCATTTTCCCCGTTGTCCGTTTTGCAATCCGGCGCTCCCATCTCCTCCGACGCACCCCTCTTGTTTTCTTTCGTGAGCGGGTGTCAAACATTCTCGGAATGGACCGAGGCTTGTCAAGTGGCCTTGGTATACCACCGGTAGACCACCGGTCAAGTTTCGTTCCATTTGGAGGTCGTTTGCTACTGCAACGGTTAACCGGGTAACCGCAGATGCCTTCTGTGTGTTGCAGCAAAACCCCCTCTCTAAACAGCCCAAAACCCACCAAACTCTCTTCCATGCTGTAGGTCGTTCGATCACGATCGTGTGGGCGAAAACCGCACCTCATTTGGACTCTCTTAGCTCCCTCTAGCTATATATTTGCATCCATCCCGAGATACTTTCACAGATAAAACCCTAACCCTATCCCTCCGCGCCGCAGGACACGTCCGTACGTCGCCGGACAGAACCATCGCCGCCCGCAGCCTCTCTGCGCCCGCCACATGGCGCGCCGCCGCTCGCCGCCGACGCCGGCCCGCGAGCCCGCGCGGGGCCCTCTGGGCCCATCTCCGCCCCCGCCCCGCCTCCTTCCTCCCGAGCCGACGTCGCCGCTCGTCTTCTCCAGCGCCGTCGCCCCGCCGCCATCGTCGCCGGCCGGGGCCGCACCAACGTCGCCGGCGAGCTCGCCCGTCGCCACCCGCATGTCCCTCTGCCGCCCCGCGCCCCTTCTCCTCCTTCCTCTCTCTCTCTCTCTCTCTCTCTCTCTCAGGTCTCTCTCCCTCTCTGCAGTGCGCCGGGCGCCGCCTCACCTCCATCTCCGGTGAACAGGAGCTCCGGCGAGCCGAACCCTAGCTGAGCCCCGATCGGATCTGGAGAGCACCGACGGTTGACTTTTCCCCGCATCCCGAAATTTCCCGTCTTTTGCATTTTCACATTATATATCCCTGTTCATCATGGCATAACTCTCTACATATAGCTCCGTTTCGTGCGTCTAATATATCAAAATGTTCGTCTCGTGATGCTCTTCATTTTGTTCCATTGCATCATGTTCATTTGGGTCAATCTTGATGCCGAAATCTCTGGTGCAAGAGTGCTAGTTGCTGTTGTCTGCTGTTACTTAGCAGAACTTGAGGATTTGTTATTTTTGTATCATTTAATCTGTGCATCTTATGGGCATGAGCTCTACATGTGTTTTGTTGTATGCCATGCCATATTTCCAGTGGTGTATGCCATGTATTTTTGTGATCTCTGTGGTGACTAGCACAAGCATGCAAACTAGGCTCCGTAATGTTTCTGATTTCAGGGACTGATTTCTCCAAGTCTGTCTGCTGTTATTTTGTTTTCATGTAAACTTGACGCTACAGAGAGATCCATGCATATTTTGGAGATGTTCAGTAAGGATGTTTTGTATATATTGTTGTAATTGATTCATTTCTGCCCTTGTTTGCAATTATGGAGTGCCATAGCATGTCCCAATATTTCTCTACTTCTGCTATAAAATATTTCTGGCAGATTCTTAACATGATATTCAATTTTTCCAAGCTTGTTGTAGTTGATCCATACATGCTATGTTTTTGTTCTTGCAATGTATAGCTTCATGAACATGCCATCTTGCTGTAGGTATGTTTTGTTTGTCATGCATTGCTTTGTGGTGAGTGCATCAAGCTCACAAAAATGCCTGCATATTATTGTTTCTGCCATGCTCTGTTTTCTGCTAAGTCTGAAACCTGTTAACGAAACTTGCTATGTTTACATGGTTGCCATCATATCTTCCGGTCCTTTTTGGCTTATGGTCAGTAAGGGACGTTTGTCATATGCATTTAGTGGAATACTGCCATGCCTTGTTTTGCCATGTTAACTTGCTGTAGCATGTTGATTTCGTGCTCTGAACATTGCTACCTGATGCTGTTTCAGGCATGTCCAGTAATTTCACCAAGTCTGTGAACCTGATTTCTTTTGCACTTTTGCCATGCTTGTTTGAGCTTGTTATGTTGTGAACTAGCCAAGCTCAGTGTTCATCTTTTGTCAAGCATCTCCTGTATATTACTGCCATATGCTTTGTTGCTACGTTGAAGTGTTGTAGCATTGTTACTTGTTGCATTTTAAGTGCTATCATGCTGTTAATCGCAGATTCGTGTCATTATTGTTTTGCTTGCCATTTGCAAACCGTGCATCCGTTTCCGGTGATCTTTATATCGATTTCGACTGAAATCATCTCATCTTTCTAGTGGCATGCTTGGTTTGCCAAGTTACTGCCTTGTTCATCATTTTTCTTCCGGAGCACGCATATGCACCGCATATCATATCTTGCATATCATTCATGTATTCCATCATGTTGCTTGTGCATTTCTCGTGATTGATTGTGGTTCCATTGCTTGTGTTCTTGTCTTGGGTAGAGCCAGGATACGAGTTCGTGAACGAGGAACCTGTTCAGTACGCTTACGAGGATCAAGCTTTCGACAACTCTGAGAACCTTGCAGGCAAGATGACCACCCCTCGAAATCACTTCTATCTTTGCTTTGCTAGTTGTTCGTTCTATTGCCATGTTGCGCTACCTACCATTTGCTATATCATGCCTCCCATATTGCCATGTCAGCCTCTAACCATCCTTTCCTAGCAAACCGTTGTTTGGCTAAGTTACCGCTTTTGTTCAGCCCCTCTTATAGCGTTGCTAGTTGCAGGTGAAGTTGAAGTTTGTTCCATGTTGGAACATGGATATGTTGGGATATCACAATATCTCTTATTTAATTCATGCATCTATATATTTTGGTAAAGGGTGGAAGGCTCGGCCTTATGCCTGGTGTTTTGTTCCACTCTTGCCGCCCTAGTTTCTGGCTTACCGGTATTATGTTCCTTGAGTTTGCGTTCCTTACGCGGTTGGGTGATTTATGGGACCCCCTTGACAGTTCGCCTTGAATAAAACTCCTCCAGCAAGGCCCAACTTTGGTTTTACCATTTGCGACCTTAGCCTTTTTCCCCCGGGTTTTCGCGAGCCCGAGGGTCATCTTATTTTAACCCCCGGGCCAGTGTTCCTCTGAGTGCTGGTCCAAACTAGAGCACCGTGCGGGACCGTCCCTCGGCAACTTGGGTTTTGTTGGTACCTGTATGCTTCGCTCATCTGTTGTGCCCTGAGAACGAGATATGTGCAGCTCCTATCGGGATTTGTCGGCACATTCGGGTGGCTTTGCTGGTCTTGTTTTACCATTGTCGAAATGTCTTGTAAACCGGGATTCCGAGACTGATCGGATTTTTCCGGGAGAAGGTTTATCCTTCGTTGACTGTGAGAGCTTATGATGGGCTAAGTTGGGACACCCCTGCAGGGTATTATCTTTCGAAAGCCGTGCCCGCGGTTATGAGGCAGATGTACCAGTTAGTATTCGGCATGCATGCAAATCTAACAATAGATTCTGCAGATAATCCCGGAGTGAATCCAAAGATTGTACAGGGGGATGAGCAACATGCTCAACGACAGCTAGAGGCTGGCGAGCGCGTGCTTACGCAGGTTAGGTGGGAGAAAAACGATCTCCAAGATGCCAATACCCGGCTGGGCATTGAAATGAAAGATGTTCAAGCCCAACTTGCTGACTCCGTGAAGGAGAATAAGAGGCTTCGACGCGGCATTTTTAGTAAGTGCTTGAATGAACTTTTATAGAGTTCGGCGAAGAAACCGGCTAACAGAGTTATGTCTGTAGGTATGCTCACGAGTCATCTCGAAGAGGAGATGCCTGGATCTGCAGGCGATCTTCTGCAAGAGCTCTCACAACTGCACGAACAAGTTCGGCAGGTGATGCAGGGCATTGCCCAGGCCTTGTGGCCATCCGCCTCCCTGCCAGGAGACATGGGGGAGCTCGTAGAGATGCTCAAGGGAGCGCGGCGGCGCTTACGATTATGGAAGATATCGGCATGCCGACAAGGTGCAAGGGAAGCCTGGGCCATGGTGAAGACGCGATATGCCAAGGCTGGCCCGAACCACATGGCCGAGGTCGGACCTGTAGGGTCTGATGGGAAAGAGATTCCCGTTAGTCTGGTATATGACCAGGTAAAATTAGCCGCAAAGTATTCCCAATAGGATTTTAGGCTAGACAGCCTGTTGGATGGTATAGAAGAAGAATTTAGTCAGTCTAAGTGACTGTGTACTTCAAATGACATATTTTGTCCCTAGCCGGATTGTAAATCATTTGTCATGGCAGACCTTTTCGCTTCGACCTCCGGACCCGACAGTCCAGAGTGTATCCGAATACCCGCTCAGTTATGTAAAAACCGGGGTACGCATGGAAACCAGGCGTAGGGGTCATAAGTGCTTGAACAGACAAGTACCCAACTATCTATGTTATATTACATGGATAGTAAGAAACATCTTCCAGGGAGAATAGTTCGATTAAGGGTTCCTTCCCATGGGTACACATGCATTAATGTGCATGTCCGAACTGCGAAAAGAGACGCAGGATATAAACATCTGGGAGCACGTATTGCAATAAGTAAAAGTCATCTTTTGTTCACCGACCGAATATTCCCTTAAGAACGCTAGCTTTCGGCTTCACCTAGTCTGAGGTACACATCTGGCTGACAATCGCAGAGGTGCTCCCCTTATGCCCTAGCCGAATTATCTGGAACATAGGGCATAAACACAAGAGCCAGGCAACCTAGCTTAGCCAAAACTTAAGTCATATCGATGCATATAATGGCAAAGAAAAGGTACATGTGGAAAAGTAACACATGTGCAAGGGGCATGAAGCCCGGGATATGATTATATTAAGCTTCTGTATAAGAAGCCCCCAGGTATAATGAGCATGCACGGTGCGTCAAGATTGTGTAGTCAAGACACATTTTAAGCTTGTGAGGCCATGGAGAAAAAGGGAAGAAAGAAAGACAGATAACGGATATATATATATATAAATATTCGGAGGTAAGGAGACGAACACAGAGTCCGGCACTAGGCGTAGAACCGTCGGAGTCTGGCCGCGTTCCATGGGTTTGGCTCGAGTCGATTGTCCACTGCATCACGTAGATGGTACGCTCCAGCGGTTAGAACTTTATCGATGATGAAGGGGCCTTCCCATTTGGGCTTGAGCTTGTCCTTTTTCTTCTCCGGTAGGTGTAGAACAAGTTCGCCAATGTTGTAAGTTTTGGCCCGTACTTCTCTGCTTTGATACCGTCGAGCCTGTTGCTGATAGAATGCGGAGCGAGCTTTTGCAACATCACGCTCCTCCTCCAGGGCGTCTAAACTATCTTGCCGATCAAGCTTGGCTTCTTTCTCTTCGTACATGCGCACTCGAGGTGAGTCATGAATGATGTCGCAGGGCAGTACCGCCTTTGCGCCGTACACCATAAAAACGGTGTGTATCCGGTAGTGCGATTCGGCGTGGTCCGCAGCCCCCATAGTACGGAGTCGAGCTCCTCAACCCAGTGCGTATCTGATTCCTTGAAGGATCGCACTAATCTGGGTTTAATGCTGCTCATAATAAGACCATTTGCTCGTTCGACTTGACCTTTTGTTTGGGGGTGATAGACGGAGACATAATCGAGCTTAATGCCCATGTTGCCGCACCAAGTTTTTACCTCGTCAGCTGTGAAGTTCGAGCCATTATCGGTGATGATGCTGTGGGGGACACCATAATGGTGTACAACCCCAGATATGAAGTCTATCACTGGTCCGGACTCGGCCGTTTTAACTGGTTTGGCTTCTATCCATTTGGTGAATTTATCCACCATGACCAATAGGTACTTTTTCTTATGGCTTCCTCCTTTAAGGGGTCCGACCATATCAAGCCCCCAGACCACAAAGGGCCAAGTAATGGGGATTGTTTGGAGAGCGGTAGGTGGCATATGGCTTTGGTGTGCAAAAAGCTGGCAACCGACGCAATGTTGGACGAGGTCCTGTGCGTCTGCTCGGGCTGTCGGCCACTAGAAACCTGTACGGAAGGCCTTGCTTACAAGGGCCCGAGCTGCGGCGTGATGGCCGTCGAGTCCAGCATGGATTTCTGCCAAAAGTTGCTGTCCTTCCTCTTCGGAGATGCACCTTTGAAGTACTCCGGTAGCGCTTTTCTTATAAAGCTCTCCCTCGTGGACCTTGTAGGCTTTAGACCACCGCACAATGCAACGTGCCTCGTTTGGGTCCTCAGGGAGTTCTTGCCTATTTAGGTAAGCCAAGAAGGGTTCTGTCCACGGGGCGATGACAGCCATAATCACGTGGGCCGAAGGTGTTATTTCGGTGGTGGAGCCTTCGATTACGTCAGAGTGTTCGGGATCTGGTGTTGCGGCCGGATCCGGACTGTTGTTGCCGGTCTCCCCTTCCCACACCACGGATGGCTTAAACAGCCTTTCCAAGAAGATATTAGGTGGGACAGGGTCGCGCTTAGCGCCGATGCGGGCGAGGATATCCACCGCTTGATTGTTTTCTCGGACCACATGGTGGAATTCGAGCCCCTCGAACCGAGCTGACATTTTGAGGACGGCATTGCGGTAAGCCGCCATTTTTTGGTCCTTGGCGTCCAAGTCTCTATTTATTTGAGATATTGCGAGGTTCGAATCCCCACGCACCTCTAGGCGTTGAATGCCCATGGAGACTGCCATCCGGAGACCATGCAACAGGGCCTCATATTCTGCTGCATTGTTGGAGTCTGTGTATAATATTTGGAGTACGTATTGGACTGTATCTCCGGTGGGGGATGTCAGGACGACGCCTGCCCCCAGACCAGCCAACATCTTAGAGCCGTCAAAGTGCATGATCCAATTGGAGTATGCGCCGTACTCTTTAGGGAGTTCGGCTTCTGTCCATTCGGCGACGAAATCAGCCAGTACTTGTGACTTAATGGCTCGCCGTGGTTTGTATGTTATGTCGAACGGGAGGAGCTCAATAGCCCATTTAGCAATCCGGCCCGTGGCATCGCGGTTATTTATTATGTCGTTGAGTGGTACTTCAGAGGCCACCGTAATTGAACACTCTTGAAAGTAGTGTCGTAGTTTCCGGGATGCCATGAAGACCGCGTATGCTATCTTTTGATAATGTGGGTACCGTGATTTGCATGGAGTGAGGACAGTGGATACGTAGTATACCGGCTTTTGAAGCGGGAACTTATGTCCGTCCGTCTCTCGTTCGACGACGAGCACTGCGCTTACAACTTGGTGTGTTGCCGCTATATATAACAGCATTGGTTCGCCGATATTTGGCGCGGCCAAGATTGGGTTGCTGGCCAAGACGGCTTTTATTTCTTCCAATCCGGCCGTGGCCGCATCCGTCCACTCGAAGTGTTCGGTGCGTCGAAGAAGGCGATAAAGAGGTAGTGCCTTTTCTCCCAATCGGGAGATAAAGCGGCTTAAGGCAGCCACGCATCCAGTTAATTTCTGGATTTGCTTGAGGTCTGTTGGGATAGCCAACTGTGACAGAGCTCGGATTTTAGCCAAATTTGCTTCAATTCCTCTATTGGAAACGATGAAGCCCAAGAGCTTTCCGGCGGGCACGCCGAAAACGCATTTTTCCGGATTGAGCTTGATGTCATATGTTCGGAGATTGTCGAACGTGAGCCTCAAGTCGTCTATTAAGGATTCGACGTGTCTGGTTTTAATGACCACATCGTCTACGTATGCCTCCACTGTTTTGCCGATTTGTGTTTCCAGGCATGTCTGAATCATGCGTTGATAGGTTGCACCGGCGTTTTTTAGCCCGAAAGGCATGGTGTTAAAACAGAAGGGGCCGTATGGAGTGATGAATGCCGTTACGGCTTGGTCAGACTCCCCCATCTTGATTTGATGGTATCCGGAGTATGCGTCGAGAAAACACAATGAGTCGTGTCTTGCGTAGCGTCGATAATTTGATCGATGCGGGGGAGGGGGAAGGGATCCTTGGGGCAAGCCTTGTTAAGGTCCTTGAAATCGACACATAGGCGCCAGGATTTATCCTTCTTTGGTACCATTACCAGGTTTGCTAGCCAGTCCGGATGTTTTATTTCTCTAATGAATCCGGCCTCGAGTAACTTGGCTAGCTCCTCTCCCATGGCTTGTCGCTTAGGCTCTGAGAAACACTGAAGAGTCTGCTTGACCGGCTTGTATCCCTTTAGAATGTTTAGGCTATGCTCGGCCAGCCTGCGTGGGATTCCTGGCATGTCTGAAGGATGCCAGGCGAAGATGTCCCAATTCTCGCGCAAGAACTCCCGCAGTGCGGCGTCTGTTGTGGGGTTCAGCTGTGCCCCGATGGATGCTGTTTTTATAGGGTCCGTTGGGTGGACCTGGAATTTTACTATTTCGTCCGCTGGTTTAAAAGAGGTGGACTTGGGTCTTTTGTCAAGTATCACGTCGTCCCTGTCCACTGTGGAGCGCAGTGCAGTTAGTTCTTCGGCCGCGAGGGCTTCGGATAACGCCTCGAGGGCCAGTGCGGCGGTTTTATTTTCGGCGTTGAGTGCTATGTCTGGATCACTAGCTAGAGTGATGATTCCATTGGGCCCGGGCATCTTGAGCTTCATGTACACGTAATAGGGTATAGCTTGGAAGATCATGAATGCCTCCCACCCTAAAAGGGCATGATATCCGCTACTGAACGGGGCCACTTGGAATGTGATTTCTTCGGACCTATAATTCCCCGGCGTGCCGAATACCACATCTAGTGTGATTTTTCCCGCACATCGTGCCTCCCGACTAGGGATGATTCCTCTGAAGGCTGTGTTGCTTTGCTCAATGCGACTCTTGTCTATTTCCATTTTGCTAAGAGTCTCCTCGTAGATGAGGTTTAATCCGCTGCCACCGTCCATGAGCACTTTAGTAAGCCGGAAGTCGTCCACAATTGGACTAAGGACCAAAGCGGCTGGTGCTCGGGCTGTTCGGAATTGAGGTTCGTCACTGGCATTGAAGGTTATGGCCGTATCATTCCATGGATTTATTGCTGCAACGTGGCAGACTTCAGCGAGGCTGCGGAGTGCTCGCTTGCGCCTATTATTTGCGGCGAAAGTCTCGAACACTGTCAATATTGTATTGTTATTTTCCACGGGATGGTGCTCTGTGGTATTGTTGATGAGGAGATCCTCGCCGCTCTTGGCCACCTGCCGGAGTATCCAACATGCTCTAAGGCTGTGTGTTGGCATGGTATCCGGTGTACTGTGAATTTTGCATGGCCCATTGAGCCATCCCTCCAATACAGTTCCACGCCCTGTAGTGGGCTTTGGTTTCTTTATAATTGGATTGGGTGACTTACGAGAGTACACCCTTTTAGTTCGGACGGGGGGTTTAGTGAGAGCCGGAGGATCCCAGAATTTTGTTTGGGTTTTCCAGGCGCTTTCCATCGCACAGTACTTCTGTACTATGGCCGCCAAGTCAGCGAAGTGTGCTATGTCACGGCGACTTATGGCGTTGAGGATTCCCTTGTCCGTGCAATTTTTGCAAAAGAATGAAATTGCGTCTTCCTCGCGACAGTCCTTGACCTTGCTCATTACAAGGAGGAATCTGGCCCAATAGTGATGTACTGTCTCTTGGGGCTCTTGTCTAATGTGGGAAAGATCACTTATGTCTGGGTGGGTGGGTAGATTTAGGTCCAAACCCTGACCCGATCTGAGACCCAGGGGCAGAGGAGTTTCCGAGCTTGGCAGTTCGGGCTCCGGGATGTTGCCCAATTTTCTGGCCCGCTGTCCGATTCTAGGTTCGAAGCTTGGGCCATGTCCTCCCGTAGACGGGTATCCGGCTCGGAGAGCTCGGGAATCCGGACATAGTTTGTCCTCAAGATAGAGGAAGAATCGCTGCGTTGCTCCTCCACCACCGCTATCTGATGGGTGACCGGCGCAGAGTTAATCTCCCTTTGGTCGGGTTTAAGCCCGATCCGATCATAGTCCGTAGCGACTCCCAGGGCAGCGATGCGATCCAAGAGCTCGTTCAAGGAAGAGAGCTCCATTGGATCCATCTGCTCGGCGAATCCCGAGCCGACGTGGAGGCTGTTTTTGATGACCCGAGAAGTCATCGTCGGCGCGACGGCCGAACGGGCGGTCATGACGAAGCCGCCTAGTCGGAGAGTTTGGCCTACAGCCAGGGCTCCCCCAGAGGTAATGTTTTCCTTGACAACAAGACGAGCCATCAAGCCTTATCGTGACGGCACAGTGGAACTCTCAATGAAAGCACCAATGTCGGTGTCAAAACCGGCGGATCTCGGGTAGGGGGTCCCGAACTGTGCGTCTAAGGCTGATGGTAACAGGAGGCGGGGGACACAATGTTTACCCAGGTTCGGGCCCTCTCGATGGAGGTAATACCCTACTTCCTGCTTGATTGATCTTGATGATATGAGTATTAGAAGAGTTGATCTACCATGAGATCGTAGAGGCTAAACCCTAAAAGCTAGCCTATGGTTATGATAGTTGTTGTCCTACGGACTAAACCCTCCGGTTTATATAGACACCAGAGGGGGCTAGGGTTACACAGAGTCGGTTACAAGGGAGGAGATCTACATATCCGAATTACCAAGCTTGCCTTCCACGCAAACGAGAGTCCCACCCAGACACGGGACGAAGTCTTCAATCTTGTATCTTCATAGTCCAACAGTCCGGCCAAGGTATATAGTCCGGCTGTCCGAGGACCCCCTAATCCTGGCCTCCCTCACCCCCCAGGTTAAAATGGTGAGCATGATATACGTTACCCATATCCCCAAGAGGGAGCGCAAACGAGCACTCAGGGACGTCTACGCAATAGAGCCAGTCGTCCCAAAATTCAACCCATGGTCGTCCTGCCTGATCACCATCGATTGTAGAGATCATCTGACCAGTATCCGCATGGCGGTTCAGCCGCACTCGTCCTCGACCGAATCATTGATGGACTTCACCTCACGCGCGTCCTCATGGACGGTGGCAGCTGTCGTGGTCCTAAGATTGACAGTACAATGAGGGGTAGGTATGAGGAGGCAAGATCCTAGCTATGATGAAGTTGTGCACGCAAGATTTACGAGTTCAGGCCCTTCTCGGTGGAAGTAACAGCCCTACGTCTCAGTGCTCGGGAGCTCAGTCATTGGATTATGCGTGAAGTTACAGGGGTGCGAACCCTTGTGTCTGAGGAGGGGGTGGCTTATATAGAGTTCGCCGGACCCCTCTGGCCCTCAGTTACACAGGGTTCAATGTACATAAAGATAGGATGTTACTGGTAACACCAGCATTAAAGTCATATAAATGACCATTAAAACTACGGAGTGAATGCCTGGTTGTTTCCATTCAGAGTGACTTTAGGTCTTCTTATACTCCGAGTGGTTTCTGATATGGTCGAGTGAGCATACTCTTGTCGAATGGAATTGGGTTGTCCGAGTGGAACTCTCAGTCGAGTGGGTTGGACCATATAGTGATTTCAATCGGTATAATCTATTGTCCCTTGAATGGTCTTGACCGTAGGGCAATGTCCTTGGGTAGGGTACTTAGATCGGGTCTATTGCCCTACCCTAGGTACATGTCATCGTCATTAGCCCCCGAATGGTTCTGGGTCCGAGTGGAATTGAAGTTGAAGGTGGTTCCGATTCAACTTTCCTGATTCAGGAGTACTTTACTTAGATTGATGGACCACGCGAAAAGTTGCAACTTCATTTTCAGTCGCCTTGAGCCATTCTGAAGTTGTCGAGTGGACTTTCATTGATAAGCTTCGAGTGTTTCAATATGGTATAAAATCTTCGGCCTGAGAGATTGATCTGCCATCCCCGGATCTTGCGGGATTCGAAATTTTGGGAAGTGCACGGGGCAGAGGAGGCCGCAGTAATCGGAGTGGATTAGGCAGGGGCGCCTCGATCTCCGTGCCACCTTTTTCACCATGTACTGCGCGCGTGACTGTTGCGGGATTTGACAGGATTACCTGGGCCCATGGGTCAGCCACTCGGGAGAAGGCCTTATATAAAGCGCCGCGGCTGGGGTTTTCTGCACAGTGCACCCCATTCTCTCCCTTCCTCCTCTGTTTCTCTATCACATCGACCTCCTTCCTCGGCGCCGCCACTCTACTCGAGCTCCACCCTCCATAATGGGGAAGGAGAAGACGGTGGCTCTGGAGCGCGCGAAGAAAGCGACGGGGAAGGCGAATGGGAAGAAGACGAGCCGGGGAGGGTCTTCGTCGATATCCGGCCTGCCGCCCGGCTGGATCCAGGGCGACTGGATTCGGTCGACGATCCAGCAGGAGGACATGGAGGATTTGGCCGATGGGGGACTTATTCCCCACGGATCTTGGCGGCTTCAGGAGGACGAAACCGAGCCGCGGCCGCAGGAGGGTGAGTGCGTCCTTGTCGCCACTCATGTCGACCGTGGTTTTTCTTTGCCTCCCCGTCTTTTCTTTCGAGGATTTCTGAACTTCTTTGGAGCCCAACTTCACCACTTTTCCCCCAACACTATCACGTACCTTGCCGCATTCGTGTCCATGTGTGAGAATTTTCTGGGGTGTCGACCGCACTGGGGTCTCTTCAAACACATTTTCACCTGTCGTTCTCAGTCAGTCAAAAAGGCCAACCCGAGTGATGCGAGAACGCACGTGATCCAGATGTGCGGGGGTCTTGGGATCCAAATGAGGGGTAAGAGTACCTTCCCAGCCATGATTCTGCCCGAGTCTGTCAGAGGGTGGCAGTCGACCTAGTTCTACTGCAAAGACCAGCCGACTCCTGGCTAGTCGACTGGTCTCCCCCCTTTTCCATGGCTCGAGTCGAAAAGCCCTCTACCTTGAAACTGACTCCGGCGGAGAAAGCGGAGGTGAAGGTGTTGGTCGAGCGAGTGGTCCAGCTTGTCCGTGACCGCGTGACTGGCATGGATCTGTTAGAGGTCTTTCTCAGTCGACGCATTCAGCCGCTTCAAGCTCGTGATCATCCGATGTGGCTGTATTCGGGCATTGATGACACCACTCGGATCCACCCGGAGGAAGTTGACGGGGATACGGTGGCGCAGTGGCTGCAGGGCATCACCGGAAACAAGGATAACCCCAGAGGGTCTAGGAGGATTCCTCCACTCGACAACTCTTATGAACCAGACAAGGTCCGACTCCAAATTTCCGAGTGTCTTCTTGATTTATCATATAATTGTTCCTGTCAACCGACTGTCATTTGTTCAACTTGCTGTCTTGCAGGTCTTCACTGAGATGTACTCGATGCCCAATGGAGAGCTCGAGCAGGAGCCAGAAGGGGAGGCGAGCGGTGGTGAAAGCGGCGAGTGGCACTCTGATGGAGGAGAAGACGATGAAAGTGACGACTCAGGTGACAATGAAGAAGTCGACTCACCACCTCGCACTGAAAGGCGAACCAAGCACGACCATGACCCAGCAAGTATCCGTGGCAAAGCGACTACGCGGACTGGTCAGACTTCGAAGCGCCCTCGGACGTCCTCTCCTGTGCCGACTGAGAAGATCCTAAAGCAATCCAAAGTTATGCCGTCAAAACCTCGAAAGGCCTTGCCCAAGATCAAAGTTGTTGTTCCCATTTCTTCCGGGTAATATTTGGGCTCGATTTCTTAGTTTGGCATGAATTGATCTTTGGTTGACTTACTTCGGAAGATCTGACCGACTAAAATTGAGATTTGCAGTGCTGCTACTTCTGGGACTTCTGCTTACAGAGATAGTGACGAGGAAATGGAAGACGCAATCACTTCTAACCCGGGTATGTCTCTTACAATTTTTTCTTTGCATTCTCAGCCATTTTGTTGGTCGGCTGAAGTCTGGCGATTGATTCTTTTGCAGCTCCCCCCAATGTCATTGATCATCCAGATGAAGACGAGGATGTGGAGGCCCATGGGAAGGAGAAGCAGGAAAACATCAACCGGCAAGATGCCTCAGTCGACACCAGTGACGGAGCCGGTGATCCAGGAGACCGGCGATGCCAACCGGGCTTCTTTGACTTTTGTCTTACCATTGTCGAGTGCCCAGCCTTCAGCGTCGACTGCACAGATTCCAGTCGATCCACCGTCTTCACTCTTCACTACGCATCACGTCCCAGAGGACCAAGTGGGTGCTGCCAAGGAAGCAATATGCCAGGCAGGCATCATGATGGAGCAGATGAAAGTGGTTCGGGAGGCCAGTCAAGCTGCTTATGACGCCAGCTCAGCTCTCCAGAGCAACGTCCAGGTTGGTTGATTTCTGACTGATCCTTTAGCTTGTCGCTTGTTCTGTTAGGATATGCTACCTGAAAACTTTTCTTGTGCATCTTTTTGTCAGTCTGCATTTTGCATCTGTACACCCACTGGGTGTTTAAATTTCTGCTGAATAATTTTGCTTCTTGAGTTGACTAGGTTGTGTCAATTAAGTCTTTGAATTAGTGGGGGCACGCTGAGTGCACCCACTGGGTGTAGTCCCCGAGACCATAGTTGACTGCGGGCAGTCGGCTATGGTATGAGAATCATAACTTTCTCACTCGGTCTGAGCGGATCACGTCGAGTGGATCCTAAACCAGTGGGGGCACGCTGAGTGCACCCACTGGGTGTAGTCCCCAAGACCGTAGTCGATTGCGGGCAGTCGACAGTGGTCTGAGAACAACTTTCTTTTTTTCCGAGTGGACGGACCAAGTCAATGAAAAAGTCAAACCAGTGGGGGCACGCTGAGTGCACCCACTGGGTGTAGTCCCCGAGACTGCTATTGAATGTTTAATTCAGCAGTAGTCTTAGAACTCTTAGAACTTGTTATTTTATTGCTCGGAAGCAGCCAATCTCCGTGTCTGTCGACTGACTATCTCCTGACCACAGAAATCCTGTGAACTTGGAGCTCGGTTTGCTGACTTGGAACAGAAGCAGATTCACCTCAATCTTGATCTGGAGCTGGCCAAGACAAACTTGCAGAAGGCCAAGGATGAAGCCGCTGGTATGAAAAACTTGTCGACTAATTCGTTCCTGACCCGAGTGTTATCTCCTTCTTCTGAACCGAGCGTTATTTCCTTTAGAAACAATGAACCAGGCTCTGGCGAAGAAGGATCTGGACCTTGCAGCCGCGCAGAAAGCAGCAGAAGAGAAAACTGCACTCGTCGACCAGAAGCTGGCTTCAGTCGGTAAACTGGAGGAAGAGAACACCAAGCTGAAGGCTGCCCTTGATGAAGCCAACAAGGAGGCGACTCGTCTGAAGAAGGACAAAAGGGCCCTGACCGACAAAGTAGAAGACATCGCCCGCAAGGGAGATGAGCTGGAGAATTATCTACGAGGACTTGCCAAGAAGTTATTCGTTATGCTTGAAGGTGCTTTCCTTTGTCTGACTGACTTGTTGTTGTCGGCTCGATATATAGCTATTGACTCATCATTGTATTGTGTGTGCAGAATTCTGCCAGAACTTCGAGGAAGAGACTGGGCGAATTGAGACAAGCTTGGACCCCATCCTCTCTCCTGTTAAGGACAAAGATGCCATGAACGTGCTCCGACTGGAATCTCGTGTCGCTGGTGTTGTCGAATACCTTGCTCGGCTAAAGGTCGCGGTGTCGCGAATCGACACAGCACTCTGGCCAAGGGCGACGCTGCAGAACGACCTCGAGACTCTGATGACTCGACTCAATGAAGTCCCCGGCCGAGTGCAGGAATGGAAGAAGTCTTCTACCCGGTTTGGTGTTGATGTAGCTCTGTCTCTGGTTCGAGTCCACTGCAAGGAAGCCAAAGAAGAGAAGCCGGCAGCAATCAAGGTTGCTAACACCAAGAGGCTTGACTTCCAGTCCTTCATGGAGACTTTCATTGCTGCCGCCACTCGTATTGCAGATGGAATCGACCTGGACGAATTCATCGAACCTGCCAGTCCTCCCCCTGCGGAGTGAACAAACTCTTATGATCTGATTAAATTTGCCTCGGTATGCCGAGTGGTTTTTGTAACCGTTAAACTCCTTCGGGTCTGATGCCCGAGTACTTTAATCCGTGGTCTAGAACCTCGTGGGATTTATCTTAAACTTAGCCTTTCTCTGAATACGCTTGTGTTTGCCTTCGAGTGGAACTTATTTCTTCACTCGGAATAGCCTTTGTATTTGTGATGTAGCTCTGCGGAGAAGGTCGTAGTCGACCTGCACCTCATCATCCTTGCGGATCAGGATGGAGCGTACATTGTATTTATGGCGCAGCTCTGAGGAGAAGGTCGCAGTCGACCTGCACCTCGTCGTCCTTGCGGATCAGGATGAAGTGTGTAGCCTAGTCCCCGAGTGAGAAGATCGTTCTTTACTCGGAACGTGTTTCAAACTTAGGCGAGTACTGGACTGCAGCTAAGCCCCCGAGTGAGAGGCTTACTCTTCGCTCGGTGGGATTTTTAGAACTTAGGCGAGTACTGGACTGCAGCTAAGCCCCCGAGTGAGAGTGTTGCTCTTCACTCGGTGGGATTTTTTCAAACTTAGGCGAGTACTGGACTGCAGCTAAGCCCCCGAGTGAGAGGGTTGCTCTTCACTCGGTGGGATTTTTTCAAACTTAGGCGAATACTGGACTGCAGCTAAGCCCCCGAGTGAGAGGGTTGCTCTTCACTCGGGGGATTTTTAGAACTTAGGCGAGTACTAGACTACAGCTAAGCCCCCGAGTGAGAGGGTTGCTCTTCACTCGGCGGGATTTTTTCAAACTTAGGCGAGTACTGGACTGCAGCTAAGCCCCCGAGTGAGAGGGTTGCTCTTCACTAGGGGGGGGGGGGTTCAAACTTAGGCGAGTACTGGACTGCAGCTAAGCCCCCGAGTGAGAGGCTTGCTCTTCACTTGGTAGGATTTTTTCAATCTTAGGCGAAATAGATTTGCAGCTAAGCCCCCAAGTGGGAGGCTTGCTCTTCACTCGGTAGGATTTTTTCAAACTTAGGAGAAATGGATTCGCATCTAAGCCCCCGAGTGGGAGGCTTGCTCTTCACTCGGTAGGATGTTTTCAAACTTAGGCAAAACGGATTCGCAGCTAAGCCACCCACTGGGGGATTTGAAACACATGTATAATCGACAACAAACATTTAGAAGACTGTAAAATTGTGTCTTTGATAAACAAACTAAAAAGGTATTTCTTATTACATCTCAATAGTCTGAATGCTTAAGTATAAAAACGACGGAGCAACTTTGCGTTCCAAGCGCGTGGCTCGTCCTTATTGTTCTCCACATTATAGAGGTGATACGCTCCATTGTGGAGCACCTTAGTGATGATGAAGGGACCTTCCCATGCGGGAGCAAGCTTGTGCGGCCGTTGCTGATCCACTCGGAGAACCAGGTCTCCCTCTTGAAATGCTCGACCTCTCATGTTTCTAGCATGGAATCGACGAAGGTCTTGCTGATAAACGGTCGAGCGGATCAGGGCCATCTCTCTTTCTTCTTCTAGAAGATCAACAGCATCTTGTTGAGCTTGTTCTTCTTCCGCTTCTGAGAAAAGTTCCACTCGGGGTGCATTGTGAAGCAAATCACTCGGGAGCACAACTTCAGCCCCGTAGACTAGGAAGAACGGAGTGTGACCAGTCGACCGGTTTGGAGTTGTTCTCAATCCCCAAAGTTCTGATGGCAGCTCATCAACCCAAGCGCCTGCTGCATGCTTGAGATCACGCATCAATGGAGGCTTCAGCCCTTTGAGGATCAAACCATTTGCTCTTTCTGCTTGCCCATTCGACTGTGGGTGGGCGAATGAAGCATAATCGACCTGAGTGCCTTGGGAAACGCAGAAAGCTCTGAATTCATCTGAATCAAAGTTTGACCCATTATATGTGATGATGATGTGCAGAACTCCATATCTGAATGTTAACTCTCTAATGAAGCTGACAGCAATACTTGCTTCGAGGTTCTTGATAGGTTTAGCTTCAATCCATTTAGTGAACTTGTCGACTGCTATGAGCACATGGGTGAAACCACTCCTGACAGTCCTCAAAGGTCCGACCATATATAATCCCCAAACTGCAAATGGCCAGACGAGTGGAATGGTCTTCAAAGCTGAAGCAGGTTTATGGGACATGTTAGAGTAGAACTGGCATCCCTCACACTTGTTGACTATTTCTTTCGCCATCTCGTTGGCATGTGGCCAGTAAAACCCGGCTCGGTATGCTTTGGCCACGATGGTCCGAGAGGACGCATGGTGACCACAGGTCCCCGAGTGGATATCATTGAGGATCATTCGGCCTTCTTCTGGCGTGATGCATTTCTGACTGACTCCAGTGACACTCTCTCTGTAAAGCTGTCCACTCGTCACAGTAAAGGCTTTGGATCGACGGACGATCTGACGAGCCTCTTCTTCATCCTCTGGGAGTTCTTTCCTAAGAATATATGCAATGTATGGCACTGTCCAATCAGGAATGACGACCAAAACCTCCATGACCAAGTCGACCACGGCTGGGATTTCAACTTCAGTCGGATCAGTGGAGCTCTTAGGCTGTGGGGGTTCTTCGGTGAAAGGATCTTCTTGAACTAAAGGTGTGTGAATATGCTCCAAAAACACATTGTTGGGAATGGGTTCCCTCTTGGAGCCTATCTTTGCCAAGTCAGCGGTTGCTTGGTTTTTCAGTCGGGGTATATGGTGAAGCTCTAACCCCTCAAACTTCTTTTCCAATTTTCTCACTGCATTGCAATAACCAGTCATAGCTGGACTCCTAACATCCCATTCCTTCATCACTTGATTGACTACCAAATCTGAGTCGCCGTAAACCATTAGGCGCTGAACGCCGAGTGAAATGGCCATACGCAACCCGTACAAAAGTGCCTCATATTCAGCTTCATTGTTAGAGGAGTCAAAGTGAATCTGGAGAACATAACTGAGCTTGTCGCCATGCGGAGATACCAGGACTACCCTAGCACCTGAACCATTCAACATCTTGGACCCGTCAAAGAACATAGTCCAATGTTCCGACTGGATTTGAGTCGGCGGCTGTTGTTCAATCCACTCGACGAGAAAATCTGTTATTGCCTGGGATTTGATTGCTTTCTTTGCCTCAAACTTGATATCCAGCGGAAGGAGTTCAATCGCCCATTTAGCCACTCGACCAGTTGCATCCCTGTTATTCAATATTTCTGACAATGGAGCATCGCTGACGATTGTAATTGAATGATCTGAGAAGTAATGTGCAACCTTCTTTGTAGTCAAGTAAATCCCATAGACAAGCTTCTGATAATGCGGGTACCTTTGCTTGGATGGGGTTAAAACTTCAGAAATATAGTATACTGGGCGTTGAACCTTGTAGGCCTTGCCTTCTTCGCGCTCGACCGTGAGTACTGTACTGACAACTTGTCCAGTGGATGCAATATAAAGCAGTAAAGGCTCTTTGCTGATTGGGGCAGCAAGCACCGACTGGGTGGAAAGCAGGGTTTTCAGCTCTGCAAATGCTGCGTCAGCTTCAGGAGTCCACTCGAACTTGTCATATTTCTTCATCAGTTGGTAAAGAGGTAACGCCTTTTCACCGAGACGAGAGATGAATCGACTCAACGCGGCCAAGCAACCAGTAAGCTTCTGAACGTCGTGTATACACACGGGGCGTTTCATTCGGAGGATTGTGCCAACCTTCTCTGGGTTTCATCGATCCCACATTCGGAAACGAGGAAACCGAGTAACTTGCCACCTCGAACTCCAAACGTACACTTCGACGGATTGAGCTTGATATCATATCTCCTTAGATTGGCAAAGGTTTCAGCGAGATCAATCAGCAGGTCGGAACCTTTACGTGACTTAACCACGATGTCATCCATATATGCCTCCACATTCTGATTGATTTGAGTGAGTAGGCACTTCTGTATCATGCACATGAATGTGGCACCAGCATTCTTGAGTCCAAAGGGCATGGTGACATAACAAAAGCACCCGAATGGGGTGAGGAAAGCTGTTTTTATTTCATCGGGTCCATACAGTCTGATCTGATGGTACCCGGAATATGCATCCAGGAAAGACAACCGCTCACATCCCGCAGTCGAGTCGACTATTTGATCGATGCGAGGAAGAGGGAAGTGATCCTTCGAGCAGGCCCGATTGATATGCTTGAAGTCGATACACATGCGGAGTGAATCATCTTTCTTAGGCACCATGACGACATTGGCGAGCCACTCGGAGTGGTAAATCTCTCGGATGAACTCAGCCGCCAAAAGTCGAGCCACTTCTTCACCAATTGCTTTTATCTTCTGTACGGCGGACCATCGAAGATGCTCTTTGACTGGTTTTACCTTTGGGTCCACTCGCAAACGGTGCTCAACCAATTCCTTGGGCACACCTGGCATGTCAGAAGGTTTCCATGTGAAGATGTCCTAGTTCTCACGGAGGAACTGGATGATCGCTTCTTCCTATTTGCTGTCGAGCGTTGTTGAGATGTGAGTCGGAGCAGCATTGGGGTCAGTTGGGTGAATATGAACTGCCTTTGTTTCACCAGTCGACTTAAATGCAGAATCTGAAGCAGGCTTCTTAGCTCTCAACAAATCACTCGGATCTGCGTTCTTCTTGTATTCTTCCATTTCAACTGCTGCTATTTGCTCATCAGCGATTTTTGAGCCCTTCTGAGGCACTCTTCTGCTCGCTGCTGATTGCCAGTGACTGTGATCACGCCCCTAGGGCCAGGCATTTTTAGCTTGAGGTACACATAACATGGTCGAGCCATGAAATGAGCGTATGCGGTCCTGCCCAGGACAGCATGATAGGCACTATGAAACTCCACAACTTCAAATGTCAACTTTTCCTTACAGTAATTGGTCGAATCACCGAAAACCACGTCAAGAGTTATCTGGCCGAGTGAATCGGCTTTCTTCCCAGGAATGACTCCATGGAATCGCATGTTGCTTTCGCTGAGTTTGGACATCGGAATGCCCATCCCTCGGAGGGTCTCAGCGTACAGAATATTGAGACCACTGCCTCCATCCATCAAGGCTTTAGTCAGTCGGGTGCCCCCAACGACCGGATCGACCACCAACGCTTGCCTCCCGGGGGTGGCAACGCGTGGAGGATGGTCGGACTGGTCGAATGTGATGGGAGTCTTGGACCACTTCAAATATGTTGGTGTTGCCGAAGCAACCATGTTTACTTCTCTGTTTATGACCTTTAATAGACTTTTGCTTTCAACGTCAGCAAAAATCACCAAAGTGGAGTTGACATTGGGGAAACCATCATTGTATTCTTCCTTATCCTCATCTTTGTCCAACTCCTTTTCCTTCTCACTGGGTTGTTTCTCTCGGAACTGCTGGATCAGGAGCCGACACTGTCGAGTGGTGTGTTTAGGATAAATCAGATTACCCTCTTCATCCTTCTTGGTGTGAATGTGACATGGCAAATCCAACACATCATTTCCTGCTTGATTTTTCACCTTTTGGGCGGTCCAAGGCCCTTTGGGCTTCCCCTTAAACTTCCCTTGGGTCACAACTGCTGCAGTTTCACCAGGCCTTGCTGGCTCGGCTTTGCGTTTCTGTTTCCGACCTCCTCCGGTGTATTGGGCGACTGGTTTGCCCTTTCCACTGCGGAGTCGATCCTCTTCTTCTCCGTTGGCATACCGAGTGGCTATCTCCATCATTCGGGTCAGAGTCATGTCGCCTGTCCGACCGAATTTCAGATTAAGCTCTCGATACCGAACGCCCTCCTTGAAGGCGCAAACCGCTTGATGCTGGGATACATTTTCCACTGTGTGATGCAAAGTGGTCCACCTCTGAATGTAATCTCTCAGGGTCTCATTCGGCTTCTGTACACAATGTTGCAACTCTGCCAACCCCGTTGGTCGTTTGCAAGTACCCTCGAAAGTTCTGACAAACACTCAGGCCAGCTCTTCCCAGCTGAATATACTGCCATGAGCCAACTGATTCAGCCATGCATGCCCTGGCTGAACCCTCTAACATCAGAGGAAGATGTTTCATAGCTACTTCATCATTTCCACCACCGATCTGTACAGCCACTCGGTAATCTTCGAGCCAAGTGTCAGGCTTCCACTCACCGGTAAACTTACTAACTCCAGTCGCTAACCTGAAGTTGGGAGGGATCTCAGTGGCTCTGATGTCTCTGCTAAAGCACTCGGGGCCTGAAACGTGAACTCTGCTTCCACTCGGGTGGTCTCTGTCTCGCCCTTCTCTGTATGTCCGGTTCCTGTCGACCAGACCTTGCACCAAAATTGACCTGGCATCAAACCCAGGCTCCCTTGGGTCGACTAGCAATCTCCGCTCATCGTTGTATGGGTGCCTGTCATCATGATGATGGGGCACATATGACCCGTACCTCGGAGGGGGCGTAGGCACTCGACGGCGGTCATCGTGACTGAAACGATTATCAAACTGTTCATGATTCCGACCCAAGTATTGTCCTTGACGATGCCCACGTCCTTCACGCCTCTGAGGCGATCTTGGGTTGTGAGCCGATTGGACTGTATCAGCCATCACGGATCTGCTATGGATTCTGTCCCGCGACCGAGACACCGCTGTGTTCTGCTCTCCTGCTGCCCGGAGCAAAGCCCGAATCTGCATCAAACATCTTCCAGCCTCTGACTGGGAGGGCTGAATGGACTCTGCTATACGGGCTGCAGCTGTAAGATTCTGAATCGGAGTGCAGTATACCTGAGGTTGTGGCGGGAAAAGTTGTCGCGGCCGTCGACTGGACTCAGGGATCCGTTGCTGAGCACGCTTGTCGAGTGCATGCTAAAGGTTCTCTAGTCAGGTGCGCTCAGCCAAATTGGCCAGGCGCGCCTCCTCCAAGGCCCGGGCCTCAAAGGTCTCTCCAACGATGAGTGTGTGGAGCGCCTCCATGTTCCGGCGGTGAAACTCCTCCCTCTGCTGTGAAGAGAGAGTTTCGGGGTGGTACTCTTCGTGAACGAGCGACAGATTGTTGCCACCATCGCCGCCACCGTTGCGACGGAAACCAGGCGGGCTGCACGGCGTGTCAACCATCAGGACTTCTGCCGCAGGATCGCTGTTGTCGCACTCGGATAAGGTCTCAACGGAGCCAGTCGACAGATCGAACAAGCCATAGAGTGATTCATCGGGCTCGATTGCTGCGACTTGGGGGTGGCCGACTGGCGTGCCACCGCGTGTTTCACCCACCGCTGGAGCCGCGAGCGACCAGATCGCTTACGGTGGCGAACGGCGGGAAGCAAAGAAACTACGGGAGCCGACCGATACTGAGTCGATGGCTGCCGCAGAAGGACGCCGCGAACGCACGCGCGCAAGTGCGTCGCCCCGCGGACGGGTAGTGTCTCGACGTCGAGGGGTGCCTCCTGGAGCCAGCGGAGTCGTCGGCGACGAAGACGTGCGCGCCGAGACGGATCTCGCGGCCCTCTGCCAATCCACCGCCCGAAACCATGATGATGGGAAACGGAAAAACTGCAACTTCACCAGAAAGTCGCTAAGACACCTGCCCCACGGTGGGCGCCAACTGTCGTGGTCCTAAGCCTGACAGTAGAATGAGGGGTAGGTATGAGGAGGCAAGATCCTAGCTATGATGAAGTTGTGCACGCGAGATTTACGAGTTCAGGCCCTTCTCGGTGGAAGTAACAGCCCTACGTCTTGGTGCTCGGGAGCTCGGTCGATTGGATTATGCGTGAAGTTACAGGGGGTGCGAACCCTTGTGTCTGAGGAGGGGGGTGGCTTATATAGAGTTCGCCGGACCCCTCCGGCCCTCAGTTACACAGGGTTCAATGTACATAAAGATAGGACGTTACTGGTAATGCCAGCATTAAAGTCATATAAATGACCATTAAAACTACAGAGTGAACGCCTGGCCATTGCCATTCAGAGTGACTTTAGGTCTTCTTATACTCCGAGTGGTTTCTGATATGGTCGAGTGAGCATACTCTTGTCGAATGGAACTGGGTTGTCCGAGTGGAACTCTCAGTCGAGTGGGTTGGACCATATAGTGATTTCAATCGGTATAATCTATTGTCTCTTGAATGTTCTTGACCGTAGGGCGGTGTCCTTGGGTAGGGTACTTAGATCAGGTCTATTACCCTACCCTAGGTACATGTCATCGTCAGCAGCAGCCTCAACCTGCTCTATCAGGATACAGTCCGCAAGATGGGCATCGATCCATCAAGGATCAAGCCCACAAAACTACCTTTAAAGGAGTAATACCAGGTGTAGAGGCCCGCTGCACAGGCTCAATCACATTGGGAGTCGTCTTCGAATCCCCGGACAACTTTCGAAGTGAGGACTCGATCTTCGATATCGTCCCTTTCGGCAGTGGCTATCACGCACTGCTCGGACGAACTACATTTGCTCGATTCAATGCGGTGCCACACTATGCCTATCTCAAACTCAAGATGCCCGGACCACGCAGGGTCATAACAGTCAATGGAAACACGGAACGCTCCCTCCGTACCGAGGAGCACACCGCGGCCCTAGCAGCGGAAGTACAGAGTGGCCTTGTCAAGCAGAATATTAATTCAACGGCCAAGCTCCCGGACACTGTCAAACGAGTCCGGACTACTTCGCAGCATGATAGTCCAGCTTGTCAGGAGTTCGACTAGCAATTCAGCCTCCGTCTCAGTCCCGATCGAATGACGGCATACCTACCACGCGTACATAACTACACACTCAAAATACCATGGGCAAAGACGAAGGCGTAACTCGATTGTGGTCCATAATACGGCTCGACCTTCCCTAGGCACACATACTTTCCCCTTTATTTTTTCTCCTTTTCAGGTTTCTTTTCCACAGGCCCCTCACGACGGCCTGATCATCGATCCTTTCAAAGGATGGATATACCAAGTGATGCGGAGCATCCTACGGTCATCT
Source organism: Triticum aestivum (assembly GCF_018294505.1). NCBI lineage: Eukaryota > Viridiplantae > Streptophyta > Magnoliopsida > Poales > Poaceae > Triticum > Triticum aestivum. The sequence continues at coordinate 438,027,854 of NC_057799.1, forward strand.
CCTTGTACACCTTCATAGCACCTCAAGCCCCAAGTGGACCTACAGGACTTAAGGTGAACCCGCTCCTCTTCGAGAATTACATGAATATCCATTGGACGTGGTTGCTACCTCACCATGGAACGTTGTGCATCATTAGGTACAAGGGAAACCACCACCACGCAGCTAGGAAGCTTCCCGGAGGCCAAGGAGAAGGACCCCAAGACCCAAGAGCTGATCGGAGGTGTCAAGATGAAGAAAACGAAGCGTGCAGAAATTGCACTACCGGATAGTCCGGTCCTCACAGCGGACAGTTCGGTCGCACCGAAATTGCACTACCAGATAGTCCGGTCCCAACAGCGGACAGTCCGGTGGCACCCGAAATTGCATCTGTCCTCACTGGACTGTCCGGTCCTTACCACCGGACTGTCCAGTCCGCCCAGTTTCGCTATGAATCGGGCTAAAAAGCCCATGTAAACACCGAGGCCCATACCCCTTCGCCCCTAGACTATATATTCCGTGCTCCTCTCAGTTTTTAGGGTTAGCTAAGATTAGAACTAGACATTAGAGCTTAGCTCATGTATCTCCCCTTGTGGGTTTCCTCTTGAGGGAGAAGACTCCATTGGAGTTCAAGGCCTCCATTGGAGAAGATCCCTAGGGATTCAAGACCCCTTCTAGGGAAGGATCTATCTAGATCATCAAGACCTCATCTCCTTTGGATTGGGATAAATTTACCTTGTATCTTTCCCTTTGTTGTTCTTGTACCTTTGTGGATCTTGTGTGATTGTGAGTCTAGTGGATGTGTGATTGGACTTGTTCTAGAGTGTTTTCCTCTTGTGATTTCCCCTCTTGTTCTTCGCGTTCTTCGTGGATTCCCCTCCAATTCGTGAAAGATCTCCACTTATGGTCTCCACCCTACAACATCTTGGTATCATGAGCCACGTTGATCACGAATTTGGAGTCTCCCCCACCATTTTCTAGCCTTGATTTGCTTGATTTCGTCATAAAATCCGAAAATCCCCACCAAAAATAGCCCCAATTTTTTTTGTGATTTGTTGGTTTGATGATATTTTGTTGATTTTGAACCATGGATTCGTTGTGTTTTGAGTGGATCTAGCTTCCCCACAAGTTTCCACACCTTCCATCCACGAAATCTCCTCAATTTTGACCCCAAAATCATCCATTTCCGCCAAAAAAATTCAATTTCGAGCCTTCCCAACCCGCACCGGACTGTCCGCTCGCATCAGGAGCAAATCGCTCACAGACCGGACTGTCCGCTCCCCAATACCGGACTGTCCGCTCGAATCAAAAGGTTTTCGGATGAAGACCGGACTATCCGCTACCCAGGACCGGACTGTCCGCTAGTTTAAAAACTACTTCGGCTGATTTCTTGTTTCGGCCATATCTTCCACATCCGGAGTCCGATTTTGACGTTCTTTAGCTCGTTGAATAGCTATTGACATCCCCCATCCATCTAGATATGTTCCAACATCATTCGACTCCATCAAAATTTTGACATTTTGACACCTTTGCCTAGGCCCTCCACCATATCATCCATAAAACCACCATAGCTTTCCGCAACCTAACCCATTTTGATCCATATAGCATTTGTGGTTGCTTGAGTGGTGACTTGAGTCTCCTAAGGTGTTTTGGCTACTTAGGGACGGTTGCTTCTACATCAACCACCACCTCCACTTTCGCATTGTCAACTCCGGAACCACCATCGCATTCCGCTACCACCATTTGACATTTGAGATTTTGAGTTTGCGGTTTTTCCATTTCCTAAGGTGTTTCGGCTAATTAGGAACGGTTCTACATCGAGAACACCACCAATCATCATCGCCATGAGGTCATCATCGACATTGACCACTTCACCATTTTCACGACCTAACCGTAAGCAAGAACGGTAACCTCTATATCATCTCGGTATCGTGCTATCCCATCATTGTACATTCATTCTTGCCATTGCTTTGTTAACCCCTAGCCATTTTGCGTCACTTGCCTATCGAGACTAGCCATTTGAGTATTGCCGGCAACGTTACTTGTGCACATTAGTGACCATTGATCTACACCTTCCATTGCATACATACCATATCATCTTGGTATCAACATATCATCTCTTGTGTCACAAGATTGTTCCCGCATATACACAATTGCTATCTTGGTTTGTGCATTTTGCATAGTGGCCATACAAAAAAAAGAGAATAAGCTTTTAAGCAAAGAGAAAACAAAGAGCTTGTAAGCAATAGCCATAGCATCGCCATATTGCATATCATACTACCATATTGATCATCTTGGATCATCGTGTGCGAAACACCGGGAACCATACATAATAGCATACTTGGGATAGAAAGTTTATCCATTTTGCATCGTATAGGTTGTGCACAAGTGTCGTATCCGCCTATTGAGAAATCGTGCTAGCGTCTCTCTTGAGTTGTGCAACACGAGCGTTTTCCGTGGATTCCACATTTTGTGCTCACTCCTTGGTTGCACAACCCCATTTATCTATCCATGTGTGCGTTTCCATGTGCCATTCTTTGCTATTGGTCTACTTGTTGCACTTGCGAATTTGTGAATCTATTTCAACATTATTGACCCTTGCTAACATTTTGCATCAAAATTGTGTGCCACTTGTCCTAACCAAGCCACTCGATAAGCTTTACTTTGTAGGTGTGAGTGAGCAAGTCCGGTACCAATTCCACTATTCTTTCATTTCACATTGAGTGAAATGGGATACATCCTCAACTTTGGGAAAAGGGAGCTTGGTATTGTTTATCTCATTTCCTACTCACCTTTGCTTGAGTCTTGTGATGGATAGGCAAAGCACACCTCCTTCGGTCTACAACAACGACGAGTTCGATGCCACGAACAACAACTTCAACGCCAAGATGCAAGCTCAAATCGAGGAGATCAAAGCCCTCATCAAGTCCTACAAGAGATCTTCCTCATCTTCGAGAAGACACTCAAGAGCACATCCTTCCAAGCTACAATCTCCGGCAAGATCACATCGGCATCGACACCATCACCACCAAGAACGTGAAGGTCAAGAGCTCAACACCAACTACAGCTCAACGACTTCACCATCTCCCTTGGCATCTTCGCCAAGCAACTTCAAGTCATCTTCGCCTACGGACATACGGCATCTTCGCCAACAAGCACCCCAAGACTACGCTCAAGAGAAGCTCCCCAAACTCAAGTCCGCGACTTCCACAAGCTACTACGACCTCGACATCGACCACGCGATTCCTTTCTATGGGACTCAAGAACCCGAGGAGTATCTCGAGTGGGAGCGCCCAATGGACCACTACCTCAAGCTACATCAAGTTCCTCCCGAAGATCAAGTGAAGTGCGCCTCAAGAAACTTCCACGACTACGCCTCGACATGGTGGCTTCACACACCTTCAGAGAGCTACAACATGAGTTGGCCCAAGACGAAGAGAGCTTTGAGGCGAGAGTTCGTGCCTCCAACCTACACGGAACAACTTCTACGCCAATTGGAGAACACCACCCAAGGATCCAAGTCCATCGACGCGTACTTCAAGGAGATGAAGATTGCCTTGCGAGGAGCCGGCGTGGACGACCCCATTTCATTGAAGTTCCACTTCATGATGGGATTGCACAATGACATCACTATCTTCCTCGAGAACTACAAGTCCCTCGACGACAACTACATCGGTGCTCTCATGGCGGACAAGAACTCATGAAGGCCAAGGCTTCTCCACCCCAAGCACACTTCGTGGCGACCAAGCTCTACGACAAGCATGAGGCTAGTACCACCACGATGTCCAAGCCCGACGAGCTCCAAGACGATGCTCCCAAGTTCGACTTCACCACCATCCCTCTTTGTGGCATTGATGATGCTGAGTCTACCTCGACTCTTTTTCAAGATGGTGCGACGACAAGTACGACCACGGAGACCTTCAAGGGCCAAGCTTTGGAGGCGAGCGACAAGGTGGCGAGCAAGGATGATGCTTCCATCTTAGGAGGCGAGAGTGATGATGTGCTATCTTCAGCCTTCATCCACGGCGACGGCGACGGGATGATCGCGCATGGCATTTTCCCTTCGGTCATGGAGGAGAGTGATGATGTGCCATCTTCGGCCTTCATCCACGGCGACGATGACGAGATGGTTGAGCATGGGATTTTCCCTTCAACCACGGAGACGTATGATGACTTGAGTGACTTTTGCCACCATATTGAGAGTGAGAGTTACTTCACCACTAGCCCCATATACGACGAGTTGCCCCAATTCCCATGTGAGGAGAGCCACAATCCCCACCACTTGAGTGAGATGAGTGACTCTGCCATATGTGAGATTGAGTGCACCTACTTTGAGGGAGTGAGTGAACCACCACATAGAGAGAGTGAGATAGTTGATAGGTCTCATGAGGCCATTTGCATCTCTAACAACTTGACCTCTACCTCTATTGTGTCTTCTCATTTGGTGCTAGGTCCCATCTATGATGACGCGCCAATTCACGATGACTTCGTCCTTCCTTTGGACAAGACGATGGCCATGGTGGAATATGATGCACCCCCCCACATGGTTCCATCAAGATGAAGATGACCACCATTTGGTCTTTCCCACCTCACTTACACCACATGAGTGGAATGACAATGGTAACAAAGGTGACGGTGATGCGCTAGTCCCACTAGTGGACATTCTTGACATTGCTTGCTTGCATGATGTTGATCCACCTATTTCCATGATTCATGCTAGTGCGACTTCCTCATGTGATGATTTCTTTCCCATTTATGATGAGTATGATGATTCTCATGTGGAGTCTATTAGTTGTGATGCCATGTTACATAGGATTTCTTGTGACAATTCCCTTGGTCACATCATGTTTGATAATCCGCTTGACTTGTCATATGCTATGCATGAGATCAACCATATGTCTTATTTGCAATCTCTTCATAGTGACTATGCATATGCCATTAAAATAAACCCAATTTACACATATGGCATAGATGACAAGCCCATGGTTATTGGCATTTGTTTTTCTTGTGATGATATTGATATGCTCCCTTTGCATCATTTATCTCATATGCCATGCCATGCCCACCTAGCTTCGGATATGCATTGTTTTGGATGTTGTCCATTTTCTCCATATGATGTTTCCAATGTTGTTCATGAGGAGACCCCCATAGTTTCCTCAAACATGTTAGGAGATTTTGATCCATCCCATCCATTGCATGATCCCAATAATTATGTGCACCATATGTTCCCCATGAATGAAAATGCTATTAATGTGCCATATAATTGTATGCTCAATTTGCATCCCCATCGTGTAATACATAACAACTATTCTTTCATGATGGATGACATGTTCTTATACCATGCATCAAATTTCTCTGAGCGATGCTTATCTTGTGCTAATTCACACGTGCACATACACATCATGATGGATGATGTGTACATTTACCACGCGCACAATTTCTTTGGTTTGTGTGCATGTGTAGGATACTTGGACTTTGTGTCGACTTCCACTTCACATGAGTTGACCATTCGAGCTCTTGAGAGCGAGCCTCATACATTCTACCACGACTCGCTTCTACACCGCATTTGCTTCCACTTCGACATTGTGAAGAATGCACAAGGACACGCCTTCAAGGTGACATCCTTCTTGAGCTTGGATATTGTGGATCATACTTCATGTGTTGCTTGCACCATTTGCATGCATGTTTGAGATATTGCTTTCACCCATGATTACCACATTTCCTTGCTTCATGATATATATACCTTGTGTGTTGCATCCAATTCTTGGACTACTTGCTCCTATTATATGGTTGGTTGCACCAATATCATTTCTTCACATATGCCATGTCCCATTGCTTGTCACATGCTTGACTTGATTGCCTCACACATGATGAACAATTGCTCTTTCTAGTGTGTTGAGTGCCACACTATATTCACTACACCCTATGCACGTTATGCTAGGATTGTCTTGCACTTGACCCATGTGTTTAGACATCTCATCTTCTTTGGTGTTGTGAATGATTCTTATGCCTACCATAGACCTTTTGTCGAGCACTTTGTGAATGCTTGCTATGACCTTGAGGTAGATGCTTATTATCTTGTCACACATATTTGCATCACAACCTCACATTTACATGCTTGTCCCCATGATATCTTTGCTTGTGCTCGATTGATCGACTTACATGCCATGTCACAATCCTTTGTCACACCATATGCTTTGCATGATGACGAAACTTATTTGGTGAATCACCTCTTGAATGCTTGGTTTTGCCATAACGCTAACCACATTTGTTTTTCCAAGTGTTTGTTGTCTTTGTTCCTTTTGAAGGAATCACTAGACGGTGCGACATTGGAGGGTGCCCTTTCCGAGATTGAAGATGATAAGTACTTGGTGATCGTCCACTCCTACACGGCGAAGCCATCTCTTTCCCATGGTGATTTGGTTGTCGATCCGAGGTCGGATCTTTCCCAAGGGGGAGGGGATGATGCGGAGCATCCTACGGTCATTTCCTTGTACACCTTCATAGCACCTCAAGCCCCAAGTGGACCTACCGGACTTAAGGTGAACCCGCTCCTCTTCGAGATTTACATGAATATCCATTGGACGTGGTTGCTACCTCACCATGGAACATTGTGCATCATTAGGTACAAGGGCAACCACCACCAAGCAGCTAGGAAGCTTCCCGGAGGCCAAGGAGAAGGACCCCAAGACCCAAGAGCTGACCGGAGGTGTCAAGATGAAGAAAATGAAGCATGCAGAAATTGCACTACCGGACAGTCCGGTCCTCACAGCGGACAGTCCGGTCGCACCGAAATTGCACTACCGGACAGTCCGGTCCCAACAGCGGACAGTCCGGTGGCACCCGAAATTGCATCTGTCCTCACCGGACTGTCCGGTCCTTACCACCGGACTGTCCGGTCCGCCCAGTTTCGCTACGAATCGGGCTAAAAAGCCCATGTAAACACCGAGGCCCATACCCCTTCGCCCCTAGACTATATATTTCGTGATCCTCTCAGTTTTTAGGGTTAGCTAAGATTAGAACTAGACATTAGAGCTTAGCTCATGTATCTCCCCTTGTGGGTTTCCTCTTGAGGGAGAAGACTCCATTGGAGTTCAAGGCCTCCATTGGAGAAGATCCCTAGGGATTCAAGACCCCTTCTAGGGAAGGATCTATCTAGATCATCAAGACCTCATCTCCTTTGGATTTGGGATGAACTTTACCTTGTATCTTTCCCTTTGTTGTTCTTGTACCTTTGTGGATCTTGTGTGATTGTGAGTCTAGTGGATGTGTGATTGGACTTGTTCTAGAGTGTTTTCCTCTTGTGATTTCCCCCCTTATTCTTCGTGTTCTTCGCATTCTTCGTGGATTCCCCTCCAATTCGTGAAAGATATCCACTTAGGGTCTCCACCCTACAACACCAAGGCAACAAGTAGCATCGACGTGTGGGGGAATCTCTAGGTGGTCTTATTGATGATCACTCTACCTGTTTTCAGGACCCGTACGCAGCTTCCCCTTGGTCTCGGTATGTTAAATAGCCTTGTTGATTATCACACTATTTGTACAAATACGCTTTGACGTATTAATAAAATTATAATGGAATCAGTTTGCGGCCCAACTTATGCGGCACTGGCTTACTACTTCATTTCATTTCGCTATTCTTATCGATTGCACCCGTACACTTTGGTACGCTTTAAACTCGCCACGGGCTTCATTGCGCTCCATATTATGGCAACAAAGTCCGAACACTTTCACAATATAGTTCAGCACCCCGAATTTAGCATTATATGCATCGGCTCCGAATCATGTCTTTGGTCAATAGTTGGGTTGCCCGGCTCCTGTGCTTACTACCTTATGTTCCGTCCTATCGGCTAGGGTAGTAAAGGGAGAACTACTGCGATTGTGTTTCTGGTTTACCCGGACAAACACCTCAGTAGAGAAAGCCGGAAACTGACTGTCATGATGCGGCGAGAGCTGGTCAACTATTCGGATGTTAAAATCTCTTGCGATTTTCCTGCATTATGCGACGGATCGGCCTCCACCCGATCAGGTGTCTACAGCACCCTAGTCCGGTTTAACAAATACTAACTAGGGGATGCGCCTACATTTCTATTGTCAAACTCCTATGGCTAAGTGAGCGTGATAAAGCCACATAGTCCGATTGCCTGGTTCGTTGCGCTAAACACCACCTTCAAGGACCAAACTCTTGGATCAAGAGTGTTTAGGTTCCAACCCGAACACCCCTGTACTATCTACGTGGGGGTTGAAGCCGACGACTGGCCAACTCTCAGATTTAATAAAACGGCCGCATAGGAGGCAAAATTTTAAACAAACAACAAGCATTATATTACATATTGGCTTTGTTTCATAATACAGGACGGGATAACATGAATGTATTCATTCAAAGATAATGACTTTTGCACACCGGCCCTCTACAATGCGGGATCCCTTTAGGACATCATCAAAATACCGCTCGGGCATGCGGAGCTCCTTGCCGGCGGGCGGTCCCTCGGTTGCGAGCTTGACGGCGTCCATCTTTGCCCACTGCACCTTGACACGGGTGAAGGCCATCCGCGGACCTTCGATGCAGACCGACGGCTTGATGGCATCAAGCTGAGGGCAGGCATCGACTAGCCGCTTCACGAGCCCGAAGTAGCTGCTGGGTATGACTTCGGCAGGCCATAGACGGATTATCAAATCCTTCATGGCCAATTCGGCCACCCTATGCAGTTCGGTCAGCTGTTTCAGCTGATCGCTAAAGGGCACCGGATGCTCTGGCGCAAGATATTGCGACCAGAACAGCTTCTTCGTTGAGCTCCCCTCTTCGGCTCGGAAGAACTCCACAGCATCGGCAACACTGCACGGCAGATCCGCAAATGCTCCTGGAGAACTCCAAATCCGGGTTAGTAAGAAGTACCTTCTCTTCACATATTTGCTTTGCATAATAAAGGCCTTACCCGCCGTGATTTTCCTGGCCTCCTAGATTTCCTGGAGGGCACCCTGGGCTTCAACCCGGGCCTCTTGTGCGCTTTGGTGGGCCTTGGCAAGTTCGGACTCTTGGTCCGCACTCTTGCGCTCCAAGGACCCGCACTTCTTTACGGCGTCCTGGAGCTCCTGCTGGACCTCCCCGACCCTCGCCTCGTGTTTTTCGTGGGCGGCTTGTTCCTTCGCCGCCCTCCTCCAGGCCTCGGCCAGCGCTTTCTTGAGGGACTCCACCTCGGTCGCAGCTCCTATGAAATATCATGATAACATGATCAACACAAACAATTCATATCTTTCTAGATCTGAATAGGCCATTGCATACCTTGCTTGTCCTCTAGTTGTTTTTTCACACAGCCGAGCTCTTCCTCGGCCTGCTCCAGATTTTGCTTCAGGTTGGAGACTTCGGCAGAATGGGAGGTCGCAGCCAGCATCGACGCCTACTTATTCACGTAGACATGTATGGTTAGTCTCCTGCTCAAATTATTTGATCCTCTGTCCGGCTTTTCTTTTCGAGCACCGGACAGAGTCTCAGGGGCTAATGTCTATACTATAACATTCTTTTTGCATAATTACGTCGCATACCTCAAAGCCTGTTAGAAGGCTGGTGCAGGCTTCGGTCAGTCCGCTCTTAGCGGACTGAACCCTCTCAACCATCGTACCCATGAGGATACGGTGTTCCTCAACAATGGAAGCACTTTGCAGCGCTTCCAGTAGAGTATCCGGTGCCTCTAGATGGACAGAGGTCACCGGCGGGATAGGTGCACCTCCTTCTTTTGAAGGAGGCTGCTTGCCTGACTCCGAAGCTGTATGGGCCTCCGGAATAGTATTTGGCTGGGGGTCGAATTGGATATGGCCCCCGTCGCCAGTCTCTAGGGGGGATTTGCTCCCCCATGTGTCCGGCGGCCGAGGTATCGCCCTCTGGAGCCACCCCGACGACCTCCTGTACCTCTCCCTGGCCTGGGAAGGTCCTTCGGGACAACACCTCGGCGTCGTATGTGGCCTTGGGAGAGGAGGCCACCGGAAGTGACCCGCTGTCCATCACATTTGGATCCATCGAATTCCCCGAAGATGAGGATCGCTGGGGGCGGGCGTGGGCCGGACTGCAGCGCATGATTCGACATATTAAAACCACGAAGTAAAGAAGTTGGATATATATATGTATAAGTGCCTTTGAGTACTTACAATTCGGCCAGGAGCTTCTCCCTAGGGCGCCACTCGGAGCTGCTATCAGTATCCAACGCGGAGTTGTCCGCGAGGGAGACCCTCCCCTTCTTGGATGCCTCGGCCTCCAAATCCATGGAGGCCGTCCTTTTCTTCCTTCCCCCTCGGGGGGAAAGCTGCTTTCTTCCTCGTCGTCGTCGTCCTCGGTGGTAGGGGAGGAGTGGGTTTCGGCGTCTTCTGGCGTGCCTTTACAGCGGAGGCCACTTCTGGTCTCCTCGGCCTTCTTCTTGGCCTTATTCTCCGGCGCCTTGTAGGGCGCCGGAACAAGCATCTTCGTCAGAAGTGGGATAGCTGGGTTTTCGGGTAGTGGAGCCGGACACTGGATCCGCTCCACCTTCTCTGTCCAGCCCTGAAAAGACAGATAGAGAAGCTTAGACATCTTCCTTGAACGTACGGGTGAAGGATACACCTTGAAATATGAAAAACTTACCGTACTGGCGGGATGGGCCAGGTTGTACCCACGGTCCTTGGTCGTCTTCGGCCACGTCTCATTGGCCTTAAAAAGCACCTTCCAGATGCCTTTGTGTGTAGCGCCGAAGAACTGTTGCAAGGTCTGGTGCTTGGCCGGATCGAACTCCCACAAATTGCAAGTCCGACTTTGGCAAGGAAGTATCCGGCGAAAAAGCATCACCTGGATCACATTGACAAGCTTGATGTTCTTTTCCACCATACTCTTGATGCACGTTTGCAGCGCTGACACCTCATCCAACGACGCCCAGTCCAGGCCCTTTCCTTGCCAGGAGGTAAGCCGCATTGGGGCCCTGGAATTGAATTCGGGAGCCGTGGCCCAGGTGGTGTCGCGGGGCTCTGTGACGTAGAACCACTGCTGTTGCCACCCTTTGACGGTGTCCACGAAGGTACCTTTGGGCCATGTGACGTTGGACAGCTTGCTCACCATAGCGCCTCCGCACTCTGTGTGTTGACCACCCACCACCTTCGGCTTCACACTAAAGATCTTCAGCCACAATCCAAAGTGAGGTGGGATGCGGAGGAAGGCCTCGCACACGACAATGAATGCCGAGATGTTGAGGAAGGAGTTTGGGGCCGGATCATGGAAATCTAGCCCATAGTAGAACATGAGTCCACGGACGAAGGGGTGGAGAGGAAACCCTAACCCGCGGACGAAGTGGGGAATGAACACCACTCTCTCATGGGGCTCTGGGGTGGGGATGATCTGCCCCTTGGCCGGAAGCCGGTGGGCGATTTCCTGGGCCAAGTACCCCGCCTCCCGGAGCTTCGTAATGTCCTTCGTGATGGAGGAGGCCATCCACTTGCCCTGCGCCCCAGATCCGGACATGGCCGGAGTGCTTTTTTGAGGCGGAAAGGATGGAAGCTTGGGCGCTGGAGCTCAAGAATGGGTAGGCAGAGAGAATCCTTATCTCTTTATAAAGGCAGCGAATATCAAGCGCCTCCCCACTCGCCTTAAAACTCACCTATTCCCCAAGGGCCATGCAGACGGCGCGGTTGGATTACCCACGCCCGTATTGATGGGAATCCCACAATAAGGGGACACGATCTCTGCTTCAACAAGACGTGCCAATGAAAACCGCGTCTCGAAACATGGAGCGGGAGGCTAAAAAACGGTTCGAAATAATGACCGGGTGGAGACGTGGCGTCTCACTACAAAAAATGTCAGTAGATGGGACTTGTTAAATATTATACTCTTTGTGGAGCTTGTTTTACAGATCCGGACACGTTCTTTGTGTTCGAGGACTACTTTGAAATATTTGGAGGAGGAACCCGCCTTGCAATGTCGAAGACAATCTGCGCGCTGGACACATCGTCATTGAAGCCTGGTTCACGTGCTACTGAGGGAGTCCTGGATTACGGGGTCCTCAGGCGTCCGGGCTATGTGACGTGGGCCGGACTGATGGGCCATGAAGATACAAGATAGAAGACTTCCTCCCGTGTCCGGACGGGACTCTCCTTTGCATGGAAGGCAAGCTTGGCGTTCAGATAAGAAGATTCCTTCCTCTGTAAACCGACTATGTACAACCCTAGGCCCCTCCGGTGTCTATATAAACTGGAGGGTTTAGTCCGTAGGGGCAATCACAATCATACAGGCTAGACATAGAGGGTTTAGCCATTACGATCTCGTGGTAGATCAACTCTTGTAATCCTCATATTCATCAAGATCAATCAAGCAGGAGGTAGGGTATTACCTCCATCAAGAGGGCCCGAAACTGGGTAAACATTGTGTCCCCCGTCAACCGGTACCATCGACCTTAGACGCATAGTTTGGGACCCCCTACCCGAGAGCCGCCGGTTTTGACACCGACGGTCACCTCCATAAACGAGAAACATATCCTTAGTCCTTTTCAGGTATTTCAGGATGTTCTTGACCGTTGTCCAGTGATCCACTCCTGGATTACTTTGGTACCTCCCTGCCAAACTAATAGCAAGGCACACATCAGGTCTGGTACACAGCATTGCATACATAATAGAACCTACGGCTGAAGCATAGGCAATGACTTTCATTTTCTCTCTATCTTCTGCAGTGGTCGGGCATTGAGTCTGACTCAACTTCACACCTTGTAACACAGGCAAGAACCCTTTCTTTGCTTGATCCATTTTAAACTTCTTCAAAACTTTATCAAGGTATGTGATTTGTGAAAGTCCAATTAAGCATCTTGATCTATCTCTATAGATCTTGATGCCCAATATATAAGCAGCTTCACCGAGGTCTTTCATTGAAAAATTCTTATTCAAGTATCCTTTTATGCTATTCAGAAATTTAGTATCATTTCCGATCAACAATATGTCATCCACATATAATATTAGAAATGCTACAGAGCTCCCACTCACTTTCTTGTAAATACAGGCTTCTCCAAGAGTCTGTATAAAACCATATGCTTTGATCACACTATCAAAGCGTATATTCCAACTCCGAGAGGCTTGCACCAGTCCATAAATGGATCGCTGGAGCTTGCACACTTTGTTAGCACCTTTTGGATTGACAAAACCTTCTCGTTGCATCATATACAACTCTTCTTTAAGATATCCATTAAGGAATGCAGTTTGACATCCATTTGCCAAATTTCATAATCATAAAATGCGGCAATTGCTAACATGATTCGGACGGACTTAAGCATTGCTACGGGTGAGAAGGTCTCATCGTAGTCAAATCCTTGAACTTGTCGAAAACCTTTCGCAACAAGTCGAGCCTTGTAGACAGTAACATTACTGTCAGCGTCAGTCTTCTTATTGAAGATCCATTTATTCTCTATGGCTTGCCGATCATCGGGCAAGTCAACCAAAGTCCATACTTTGTTCTCATACATGGATCCCATCTCAGATTTCATGGCCTCAAGCCATTTTGCGGATCTGGGCTCATCATCGCTTCCTCATAGTTCGTAGGTTCGTCATGGTCAAGTACCATGACTTCCAGAACAGGATTACCGTACCACTCTGGTGTGGATCTTACTCTGGTTGACCTACGAGGTTCTGTAGTAACTTGATCAGAAGTTTCATGATCATTAGATTCCTCACTCACTGGTGTAGGAATCATTGGAACTTATTTCTGTGATGAACTACTTTCTAATAAGGGAGTAGGTACAGTTACCTCATCAAGTTCTACTTTCCTCCCACTCACTTCTTTCGAGAGAAACTCCTTCTCTAGAAAGGATCCATTCTTAGCAACGAATATCTTGCCTTCGGATCTGTGATAGAAGGTGTACCCAATAGTCTCCTTTGGGTATCCTATGAAGACACATTTCTCTGATTTGGGTTCGAGCTTATTAGGTTGAAGCTTTTTCACATAAGCATTGCAGCCCCAAAATTTAAGAAACGACAACTTGGGTTTCTTGCCAAACCACAGTTCATAAGGTGTCATCTCAACGGATTTAGATGGTGCCATATTTAACGTGAACACAGCCGTCTCTAAAGCATAACCCCAAAACGATAGCGGTAAATCAGTGAGAGACATCATAGATCGCACCATATCTAGTATAGTACGATTACGACGTTCGGACACACCATTACGTTGTGGTGTTCCAAGTGGTGTGAGTTGTGAAACTACTCCGCATTATTTCAAATGAAGACCAAACTCGTAACTCAAATATTCTCCTCCATGATCAGATTGTAGAAACTTTATTTTCTTGTTACGATGATTTTCCACTTCACTCTGAAATTCTTTGAACTTTTCAAATGTTTCAGACTTATGTTTCATCAAGTAGATATACCCATATCTGCTCAAATCATCTGTGAAGGTAAGAAAATAACGATACCCGCCGCGAGCATCAACACTCATCGGACCGCATACATCAGTATGTATTATTTCCAACAAGTCTGTTGCTCGCTCCATTGTTCTGGAGAACGGGGTCTTAGTCATCTTGCCCATGAGGCATGGTTCGCAAGCACCAAGTGATTCATAATCAAGTGATTCCAAAAGTCCATCAGTATGGAGTTTCTTCATGCGCTTTACACCAATATGACCTAAACGGCAGTGCCACAAATAAGTTGCGCTATCATTACTAAACTTATATTTGTTGGCTTCAATACTATGAACATGTGTATCACTACTATCAAGATTTGGTAAAAATAGACCACTCATCAAGGGTGCATGACCATAAAAGATATTACTCATATAAATAGAACAACCATTATTCTCTGATTTAAATGAATAACCGTCTCGCATCAAACAAGATCCAGATATAATGTTCATGCTCAACACTGGCACCAAATAACAATTATTTAGGTCTTAAAACTAATCCCGAAGGTAGATGTAGAGGTAGCGTGCCGACGGCGATCACATCGACTTTGGAACCATTTCCCACGCGCATCGTCACCTCGTCCTTAGCCAATCTTCGCTTAATCCGTAGCCCCTATTTCGAGTTGCAAATATTAGCAACAGAACCAGTATCAAATACCCAGGCGCTACTGCGAGCATTAGTAAGGTACACATCAATAACATGTATATCAAATATACCTTTCACTTTGCCATCCTTCTTCTCCGCCAAATACTTGGGGCAGTTCCGCTTCCAGTGACCAGTCCCTTTGCAGTAGAAGCACTCAGTCTCAGGCTTAGGTCTAGACTTGGGCTTCTTCACTTGAGCAGCAACTTGCTTGCTGTTCTTCTTGAAGTTCCCCGTCTTCCCTTTACCCTTTTTCTTGAAACTGGTGGTCTTGTTGACCATCAACACTTGATGCTCCTTCTTGATTTCTACCTCCGCGGCCTTTAGCGTTGTGAAGAGCTCGGGAATTGTCTTATCCATCCCTTGCATATTATAGTTCATCACGAAGCTCTTGTAGCTTGGTGGCAGTGATTGAAGAACTCTGCCAATGTCACTATCATCAGGAAGATTAACTCCCAGTTGAGTCAAGTGGTTGTGGTACCTAGACATTCTGAGTATATGTTCACTGACAGAACTATTCTCCTCCATTTTGCAGCTGTAGAACTTATTAGAGACTTCATATCTCTCAATCCGGGCATTTGCTTGAAATATTAACTTCAACTCCTAGAACATCTCATATGCTCCATGACGTTAAAAACGTCGTTGAAGTCCCGGTTCTAAGCAGTAAAGCATGGCACACTGAACTATCGAGTAGTCATCAGCTTTGCTCTGCCAGGTGTTCACAACATCTGGCGTTGCTCATGCAGCGGGTTTGTCACCTAGCGGTGCTTCCAGGACGTAATTCTTCTGTGCAGCAATGAGGATAATACGCAAGTAACGGACCCAGTCCGTGTAATTGCTACCATCATCTTTCAACTTAGCTTTCTCTAGGAACGCATTAAAATTCAACGGAACAATAGCACGGGCCATCTATCTACAACATAGACATGCAAAATACTATCAGGTATTAAGTTCATGATAAATTAAAGTTCAATTAATCATATTACTTAAGAACTCCCACTTAGGTAGACATCTCTCTAATCATCTAAGTGATCACGTGATCCATATCAACTAAACCATGTCCGATCATCACGTGAGATGGAGTAGTTTTCAATGGTGAACATCACTATGTTGATCATATCTACTATATGATTCACGCTCGACCTTTCGGTCTTAGTGTTCCGAGGCCATATCTGCATATGCTAGGCTAGTCAAGTTTAACCCGAGTATTTTGCATGTGCAAAACTGGCTTGCACCCGTTGTATGTGAACATAGAGCATATCACACCCGATCATCACGTGGTGGCTCGGCACGACGAACTGTAGCAACGGTGCATACTCAGGAAGAACACTTATGCCTTGAAATTTAGTGAGAGATCATCTTATAATGCTACCGCCGAACTAAGCAAAATAAGATGCATAAAGGATAAACATCACATGCAATCAATATAAGTGATATGATATGGCCATCATCATCTTGTGCCTTTGATCTCCATCTCCAAAGCACCGTCATGATCACCATCATCACCGGCTTGACACCTTGATCTCCATCGAAGCATCGTTGTCGTCTCGCCAACTATTGCTTCTACGACTATCGCTACCGCTTAGTGATAAAGTAAAGCAATTACATGGTGGTAGCATTTCATACAATAAAGCGACAACCATATGGCTCCTGCCAGTTGCCGATAACTGTGTTACAAAACATGATCATCTCATACAATAAAATTTAGCATCATGTCTTGACCATGTCACATCACAACATGCCCTGCAAAAACAAGTTAGACGCCCTCTACTTTGTTGTTGCAAGTTTTATGTGGCTGCTACGGGCTGAGCAAGAACTGTTCTTACCTATGCATCAAAAACCACAACGCGGTATAGTGATTGCTTTTTGATCTTCAGAAAGAACCCTGTTCATTGAATCCGATTAAACTAAAGTTGGAGAAACTGACACCCACCAGCCACCTATGTGCGAAGCACGTCGGTAGAACCAGTCTCACGTAAGCGTACGCGTAATGTTGGTCTGAACCTCTTCATCCAACAATACTGCTGAATCAAGAATCAACTAGTGACGATGGTGCGATGACGATGATGATGAAGCTACCGGCGCAGGGCTTTGCCTAAGCACTGCAACGATATGACCGAGGTGGATTATGGTGGAGGGGGCACCGCACACGGCTAAGACAGTTGTCTGTTGTGTCTTCTAGGGTGCCCCCTACCCCGTATATAAAGGAGCAAGGGGGAAGGCCGGCCGGCCCTAGGGCGCACCAAGGAGGGGAGGAATCCTCCTCCTAGTAGGAGTAGGATTCCTCCTTTCCTAGTCCTACTAGGAAGGGAAGGAAGGAGTGGGAGAGGGGAAGGAAAGGGGGGTGCCACCCCTCTCCTAGTCCAATTCGGACTCAAGGGGGAGGGGGCGCGTGGCCTTCCCTGGCAACCCCTCTCTCTCTCCACTAAGGCCCATCCAGGCCCACTAGTTCCCCGGGGGGTTCCGGTAACCCTCCGGCACTCCGGTTTCTCCAAAATCACCTGGAACACTTCCGTGTCCGAATATAGTCGTCCAATATATCAATCTTTATGTGTCGACCATTTCAAGACTCCTCGTCATGTCCGTGATCATATCCGGGACTCTGAACAACCATCGGTACATCAAAACACATAAACTCATAATATCGATCATCACGGAACGTTAAGCGTGCGGACCCTACGGGTTCGAGAACTATGTAGACATGATCGAGACACGTCTCCGGTCAATAACAAATAGCGGAACCTGGATGTTCATATTGGCTCCCACATATTCTACGAAGATCTTTATCGGTCAAACCGCATAACAACATACGTTGTTCCCTTTGTCATCGGTATGTTACTTGCCTAAGATTCGATCGTCGGTATCTCAATACCTAGTTCAATCTCGTTACCGGCAAGTCTCTTTACTCGTTCCGTAATGCATCATCCCACAACTAACTCATTAGTCACAATGCTTGCAAGGCTTATAGTGATGTGCATTACCAAGAGGGCCCAGAGATACCTCTCGGATACTCAGAGTGACAAATCCTAATCTTGATCTATGCCAACTCAACAAACACCATCGGAGACACCTATAGAGCACCTTTATAATCACCCAGTTATGTTGTGAAGTTTGGTAGCACACTAAGTGTTCCTCTGGTATTCTGGAGTTGCATAATCTCATAGTCATAGGAACATGTATAAGTCATGAAGAAAGCAATAGCAACAAACTAAACGATCATCATGCTAAGCTAACGGATGGGTCAAGTCAATCACATTATTCTCTAATGATGTGATCCCGTTTATCAAATGTCAACTCTTTGTCCATGGCTAGGAAACTTAACCATCTTTGATTAACGAGCTAGTCAAAGTAGAGGCATACTAGTGACACTCTGTTTGTCTATGTATTCACACATGTACTAAGTTTTTGGTTAATACAATTCTAGCATGAATAATAAACATTTATCATGATATAAGGAAATATAAATAACAACTTTATTATTGCCTCTAGGGCATATTTCCTTCATTAAGTTCATAAGAACAGAGTAACGCATTAAGTAAGATGACATGATGTAGCGGTATTAACTCAAGCAATATGATGAAAACCCCATCTTGTTATCCTCGATGGCAACAATACAATACGTGCCTTGCTGCCCCTACTGTCATTAGGAAAGGACACCGCAAGATTGAACCCAAAGCTAAGCACTTCTCCCATTGCAAGAAAAACCAATCTAGTTGGCCAAACCAAATCGATAGTTCGAAGAGACTTGCAAAGATATCAAATCATGCATATAAGAATTCAGAGGAGATTCAAATAATATTCATAGATAAGTTGATCATAAATCCACAATTCAACGGATCTCAGCAAACACACCGCAAAAGAGTATTACATCGAATAGATCTCCAAGAACATCGAGGAGAACTTTGTATTGAGAATCAATGAGAGAGAAGAAGCCATCTAGATACTAGCTATGGACCCATAGGTCTGAGGTAAACTACTCACGCTTCATCGGAGAGGCAATGGTGTTGATGTAGAAGCCCTCCATGATCGAATTCCCCTCCGGTGGGACGCTGGAAAAGGCCCCAAGATGGGATCTCACGGGTACAGAAGGTTGCGGTGGTGGAAAAGTGGTTTCGTGGCTCCCCTGGATGTTTTTGGGGTATAAGAGTATATATAGGAGGAAGATCTAGGTCAGGAGGTCTACGAGGGCCCCACAAGGTTGGGGCGCGCGCCCTACCCCGTGGGCACGCCCTCCACCCTTGTGGCTGCCTTGTGGCTCTTCTGACTTACAGTCCAAGTCCCCTGGGTGTCTTCTGGTCCAAGAAAAATCATCGCAAAAGTTTTATTCCGTTTGGTATTCCATTTTTGTGAAACTCTAAAACAAGGAAAACCAGAAACTGGTACTGGGCTCTAGGTTAATAGGTTAGTCCCAAAAATCATATAAAATAGCATATTAATGCATATAAAACATCCAAAACAGATAATATAATAGCATGGAACAATAAAAAATTATAGATACGTTGGAGAAGTATCAAGCATCCCCAAGCTTAATTCCTGCTTGTCCTCGAGTAGGTAAATGATAAAAACAGAATTTTTGATCTGGAATGCTACCTAACATATTTTTCCATGTAATTCTCTTTATTGTGGCATGAATGTTCAAATCCATAAGATTCAAAACAAAAGTTTAATACTGACATAAAAACAATAATACTTCAAGCATACTAACAAAATAATTATGTCTTCTCAAAATAACATGGCCAAAGAAAGCTTATCCCTAAAAAATCATATAGTCAGGCTATGCTCCATCTTCATCACGCAAAATATTCGAATCATGCACAACCCCGATGACAGGCCAAGCAATTGTTTCATACTTCTGACGTTCTCAAATTTTTTCAATTTTCACGCAATACATGAGCGTGAGCCGTGAACATAGCATTATAGGTGGAATAGATGGTGGTTGTGGAGAAGACAAAAAGAAGGAGATAATTTCACATCAACTAGGTGTATCAACGGGCTATGGAGATGCCCATTAATAGATATCCATGTGAGTGAGTAGGGATTGCCATGCAACGGATGCACTAGAGCTATAAGTTCATGAAAGCTCAAAAAGAAACTAAGTGGGTGTGCATCCAACTTGCTTGCTCACAAATACCTAGGGCAATTTGAGGAATCCCATCATTGGAATATACAAGTCAAGTTCTATAATGAAAAATTCCCACTAGTAGATGAAAGTGATATCATACGAGACTCTCTATCTTGACGATCATGGTGCTACTTTGAAGCACGAGTGTGGCAAAAAGGATAGTAACATTGTCCCTTCTCTCTTTTCTCTCATTTTTTTATTTGGGCCTTCTCTCATTTTTTGGGCTCTTTTTTTTTGTCCGAAGTCTCATCCCGACTTGTGGGGGAATCATAGTCTCCATCATCCTTTCCTCACTTGGGACAATGCTCTAATAATGAAGATCATCACACTTTTATTTACTTACAACTCAAAAATTACAACTCGATACTTAGAACAAAATATGACTCTATATGAATGCCTCCGGCGGTGTACCGGGATGTGCAATGAATCCAGAGTGACATGTATAAAAAATGATGAATGGTGGCTTTGCCACAAATACGATGTCAACTACATGATCATGCAAAGCAATATGACAATGATGATGTATGTCATAATAAACGGAACGGTGGAAAGTTGCATGGCAATATATCTCGGAATGCCTATGGAAATGCCATAATAGGTAGGTATGGTGGCTGTTTTGAGGAAGGATATGTGGTGGGTTTACGGTACCGGCGAAAGTTGCGCATCACTAGAGAGGCTAGCAATGGCGGAAAGGTGAGAGTGCATATAATCCATGGACTCAACATTAGTCATAAAGAACTCACATACTTATTCCAAAAATCTATTAGTCATCGAAACAAAGTACTACGCGCATGCTCCTAGGGGGATACATTGGTAGGAAAATACCATCGCTCATCCCCGACCGCCATTCATAAGGAAGACAATCAATAAATAAATCATGCTCCGACTTCATCACATAACGGTTCACCATATGTGCATGCTGCGGGACTCACAAACCTCAACACAAGTATTTCTCAAATTCACAACTACTTACTAGCATGACTCTAATATCCCATATTCATATCTCAAAACAAATCATAAGGAATCAAACTTCTCATAGTATGCAATGCACTTCATATGAAAGTTTTTATTATATCCCTCTTGGATGTCTATCATATTAGGACTAATTTTGTAACCAAAGCAAATTACCATGCTGTTTAGAGACTCTCAAAATAATATAAGTGAAGTACGAGAGTTCATCAATTTCTATAAAAATAAAACCACCATCGTGCTCTAAAAAGATATAAGTGAAGCACTAGAGCAATTTTGCCTAGCTCAAAAGATATAAGTGAAGCACATAGAGTATTCTAAGAAATCACGATTCATGGTGTCTCTCCCAAAAGGTATGTACAGCAAGGATGATTGTGGCAAATTAAAAATCAAAGACTCAAATCATACAAAATGCTCCAAGCAAAACACATATCATGTGGTGAATAAAAATATAGCCTCAAGTAAAGTTACCGATAGACGAAGACGAAAGAGGGGATGCCTTCCTGGGGCATCCCCAAGCTTAGGATTTTTGACATCCTTAAATATTACCTTGGGGTACCTTGGGCATCCCCAAGCTTAGGATCTTGCCATTCCTTATTCCATAGTCCATCAAATCCTTACCCAAAACTTGAAAACTTCACAACACAAAACTTCAACAGAAAATCTCGTAAGCTCCGTTAGTATAAGAAAATAAATCACCACTATTGGTAATGTTGTGAACTCATTCTTTATTTATATTGGTGTAACATCTACTGTATTCCAACTTTTCCATGGTTCATACCCCCCGATACTAGCCATAGATGCATCAAAATAAGCAAACAACACGCGGCAAACAGAATCTGGCAAAAACAGAACAGTCTGTAGCAATCTGGATATTTCGAATACTTCTGTAAATCCAAAAATCCTGAGAAATTAGGAAGTCCTAGATAATTTGTATATTAATCCTACGCAAAAATAATCACTATTTTATCGCTCTTCTGTTAAAAATGAAAACTAATCTCCTGGGTGGAAAAGTTTTTTGTTTTTCAGCAGGATCAAATCAACCATCACCATAAGCTATCCCAAAGGTCTTACTTGGCACAAACACTAAATAAAACACAAAACCACATATAACCAGAGGCTAGATGAAATGTTTATTGCAAAACAGGACCTAAAAAGCGAGAACAAAAATAAAATTGGGTTGCCTCCCATCAAGCGCTATTGTTTAACGCCCCTAGCTAGGCATAAAAACACGAATAGATCTAAGTGTTATCATCTTTGGCACGCAATCCATAAGTGGCTCTCACAATAGATTCATAACACAATTTAATTTTCTTTCTAGCGAAGTGTTCCATGCCTTTCCTTAATGTAAATTGAAATCTAATGTTTCCTTCTTTCATATCAATAATTGCAACTATCGTTCTAAGGAAAGGTCTACTAAGAATAATAGGACATGTAGGATTGCAATCTATATCAAGAACAATGAAATCTACAGGCACATAATTCCTCTTAGCAACAATAAGAACATCATTAATTCTTCACATAGGTTTCTTAATAGTGGAATCCACAAGATGCAAATTTAAGGAACAATCATCAAATTCACGGAAACCTAGCACATCACATAAAGTTTTCGGAATCGTGGAAACACTAGCACCCAAATCACACAAAGCAAAACATTCATAATATTTAATATTAATCTTAATAGTAGGTTCCCACTCATCATAAGTTTTCTAGGGATAGAAATTTCCAATTCAAGTTTTTCTTCAAAAGATTGCATCATAGCATCAACGATATGTTTAGTAAAAGCTTTGGTTTGATTATAAGCATGAGGAGAATTCAAAATGGATTGCAACAAGGAAATACAATCAATTAAAGAAGAATTATCATAATTCAATTCCTTGAAATCCAAAAGAGTGGGTTCATTGCTACTTAAAGTTTTGACCTCTCCAATCCCACTTTTATCAATTTTTGCATCAAGATCTAAAAACTCTGAATCATTGGGACGCCTTATAAGTAAAGTTGACTCATCTCCAGTCCCATATTTATCAATATTAACATTGGAAAACAAAGATTCAATAGGAGTCACATCAATCACTTTAAGATCTTCATCTTTATTTTCACGGAAACTAGAAGAACACGCTTTTGTAAACCAATCTTTCTTAGCACGCATCTTAGCGGTTCTTTCTTTGCACTCATCAATGGTAATTCTCATGGCTTTGAGAGACTCGTTGATATCATGCTTAGGTGGAATATATCTAAGTTTCAAAGAATCAACATCAAGAGAAATTATATCCATGTTCCTACCAAATCAAAAATCTTATGCTGTTTTTGTTCAATCAAAGCATTGAAATTCTTTTGCGAACTAATAAATTCTTTAACACTATTCTCAAATTCAGAGGGCATCTTATTATAATTTCCATAAGAATTGTTGTAGGACTTACCATAATTATTAGAGGAATTACTAGGAAATGGCCTAGGATTAAAATTACCTCTATATGCGTTATTACCAAAATTGTTCCTACCAACAAAATTCACATCCATAGATTCATTATTGTTTTCAATCAAAGTAGACAAAGGCATATCATTAGGATCAATAGGAGCACTCTTATTAGCAAACAATTTTATAAGCTCATCCATCTTTCGACTCAAAACATTTATTTCTTCAATCGCATGCACTTTTTTACTAGTGGAAGATCTTTCGGTATGCCATTGAGAATAGTTAACCATAATATTATCTAGGAGTTTAGTAGCTTCTCCTAAAGTAATTTCCATAAAAGTGCCTCCCGCAGCCGAATCTAAAAGATTTCTAGAAGCAAAGTTCACTCCGGCATAATTTTTTTGTATAATCATCCACAAATTCAAACCATGAGTGGGGCAATTTCTAATCATCAATGTCATCCTCTCCCAAGATTGTGCAACATGTTCATGATCAAGTTGCTTAAAATTCATAATATCGTTCCTAAGGGAGATGATCTTAGCGGGAGGAAAGTACTTGGAAATAAAAGCATCTTTACACTTATTCCACAAATCAATACAATTTTTAGGCAAAGATGAAGACCAAGTTTTAGCGCGATCTCTAAGTGAGAATGGAAATAGCTTCAATTTAACAATATCATTATCCACTTCTTTTTTCTTTTGCATATCGCACAAATCAACGAAATTATTAAGATGGGATGCGACATCTTCATTGGGAAGGCCGAAAAATTGATCTTTCATAACAAGATTCTGCAAAGCAGTATTAATTTCACAAGATTCTGCATAAGCATCGGGAGCAATCTGAGTACTAATAAAATCATTGTTGTTGGTATTGGAAAAGTCACACAATTTGGTATTATCTTGAGCCATCGTGACAAAGCAAGCAATCCAACACACGAGCACACAAGAAGCAAACGAAAGAGACGAACGGAAAAGGGGCGAAGAAAAGGTGAATCTTTTCGAAAATTGTTTTAGAAGTGGGGGCGAGGAAAACGAGAGGCGAATGGCGAATAATGTAATGCGAGGGGTGAGAGTTTGTGATGGGTACTAGGTATGTCTTGGCTTGGTGTAGATCTCCCCGGCAACGGCGCCATCCTTCTTGCTACCTCTTGAGCTTGTGTTGATTTTTTCCTTGAAGAGGAAAGGGTGATGCAGCAAAGTAGCGTAAGTATTTCCCTCAGTTTTGAGAACCAAGGTATCAATCCAGTAGGAGACAACGCGACAAGCCACCAAATACATGCACAAACAAACACCAACTTGCAACCAACGCGACTAAGGGGTTGTCAATCCCTTCACGTTATTCGCAAAGTAAGATCTGATAGAGATGGATAAATGGTAAAGTAATATTGTTGGTATTTTTGGTTTATGAAACAGAAAGTAAAAGATTGCAAAGTAAGGAACGGCAACAGAAATTGGCAAGTTGATGGGAAACTAATATGTTGTAAAATAGACCCGGGGGCCATAGGTTTCACTAGAGGCTTCTCTCAAGATAGAAATAATTACGGTGGGTGAACAAATTACTGCCGAGCAATTGATAGAAAAACGCAAAGTTATGACGATATCTAAGGCAATGATCATGAATATAGGCATCACGTCCGTGTCAAGTAGACCGAAAAGATTCTGCATCTACTACTATTACTCCACACATCGACCGACTCCTGCCTGCATCTAGAGTATTAAGTTCATAAGAACAGAGTAACGCATTAAGTAAGACTAGTCGCCAACCCGTGCAAAGGCACGGGCTAGTATGCAATAGAACTTTATATGGAATTTAGCAATTGTAAACATTAACAACATGAAAAGGTCACATGCATTAGAAGTATAATCATTACATATCTTTTGAAATAATTATTAATAATGCAATATTGGCTCTACACAATTTGTTTTTGCTTAATCTATGAAAAGTGATAATATTATCAGTGGTTAATTTCCAAAATGCAAACATTAAATTGCAATTTTACTATGTATTTAAAATTCATTTTTATAGAAATATTTCATGCTATTTTTGGTTGATATTTCTAATGTAAACGTTCGGACACAAATTTTTATTCTCATGGGAGACATATTTTTTTCCATATTTCTTTTAAAATGTCTACGTCCGTATTTTAGTTACATTTTAAAATACTGAAATTAATTAAGTTCATCTTTTGTATTTTCTATAGTTTTAGAATTGTGAAAGCTATTATTTTATAGCTTGCAGTCATGTGTTGTTACATATTAAGTTCTCTCTTGTCTATCAACTCTTACAATAATCAAGGTAGGGATTTTTTTTCTTACAAACTTTTGTTTTGATTATATTTAATTAAAAAAAATATAATTTTGAACTGGTATGTCTAGCTTCTAGTCTGAGATGGTTCAAATCAAGCAAACTTTCTCACAAAATTAGTCAAATATAGTAATATGTTGTATATGGTCGATATAATTCAATGACACTACACAATATTATGTTGGAAAAATAGACTCCACATTAATCTTTCCACCATGAAACATCGCATAATATTCCTAAATATGTAGCATTGGCTTTTTAGACCGGTGGAATTATCATCTGTTTATATCTTGAATATTGCAAATTTGATAGAGAAAATGAATTTTTAGTTCTATTTTATGCCAATCACTCAAATTTTTGGATTATATTTATTAATAAATAACCTACAGACAATAATTAAATATATAATAATGTACTATATATAAATAAGAAGAGGGCCTTTTATATGTGCATGATCTAAAAAGAGAATGGTCAACCAGAAAAGAGCATAAGTAGGAATGACATGTTGGTTAGTTTTACATGGTGGGAAACAGTGGATGGGAGATGATACCAGACATTTATTGGGGATACCATTGGAAATGTATAGAAACAAATGAGCCATCAGATAATCCCATTTTGTTATCCTACAAACCGGATACCTTTGTCGAAAAATAAGATGACCAATTTAAGAATTGAAATTGTAAACAATTCAGAGAATCAAAGAGGCCCTTTTTTGCAACAACGTTTAGAAGGATGATCCAATAATGCAGCAAATGCTCTAAAAAGGAGTTCCAAATTATTACAGTTATGGAGCAAGCATATCCTATCCCAAACAAAGTGGTACTCTGGCCTTGCATTCTCCAAATAAGAGGCTGAAATTGGTATTTAAATCAGCGCTAGAATATCTCAAATAAAGTCAACTCCAGCAAACCCTTTTTTTGTATATAATATTTCCTCAATATTCAAAGAATGGATGTCTGAAAGATACTATTAAGGGTCTTGAAAATAGTATTTTTTCTGAAAACACTATATCTATTAATATGATTGACCTTATGTACCTTGAGGGTTACCCAGAATTAAGGCCATAAATTTGCTCACCTCAGATACCATGATGTAACATAGAATTAAGGACAAACTATTCTTTCTCATCCTTCTCCAAATGTCTGAGACATAAGATGTTAAACTGGATGCTTCAGAACTAATCAAAACATGTCACGAAGAACTGAAAACGTAATGCACAACACACATTTAATACTTGGTTTGACATGATATAGTGTCTATCATCACCTGCATGCTTTAATATTTGTACAATCCATTGGGCTGCTACCTTACAGAAATTTGTTCTGTAATTTTCTTTCAGCTACGGGAATTGAATGTCTCATATTAACTCTTTTTAAATCACGTATAACTACACATGCATGCGTGTGCCTGTTATTGTACAAATATATCTTCCAGCAACTATGTTATGCCTTATCATAGTTCTTGTGCTGTTGACCTGTTGTTATCTTCAGAATCCACCTCTTTCTGAAACTAAAACTGCTTTCACATTAACCACTCTAAACTAATTATGTTTTACTTCCCTGATTTTCCCTCGGACATCATCTTTGCCATGTCTTTTGTCAAGATGCTTCTTCCTACGCTTCCTTCAACACCATATACACCATTTTCTCATCCTCAAATGCTACAGAAACTTCCGATGCAGGTGATGTTATACGCAGATTTTAGAAACATCCTGCATGGGGAATTTTAATTCAGAAAACAGATCAAATATTAGCATCAAGGTAGGAATCAAACAACATAGACATTTAGAATCACCTTCTTTAGGCTAGAACGCTAGTATCTATGACCCCTTTGCATAATGTTGTACGCGGCAAGCATGACACATGGCGCCATCTGGGTAGCCCTACGAGAGCATAGTTTTGCCGAGTGTAGAAAACGGCAAAACTATGGTGCCATGTAGTATGGCCGTTAACTTGTCATTATGTCTGTGTCATTTGTTTGTTGAGTTCCTTGTGTTTTGCACTCGACAATATTCTTTGCAGGTGTCTACCGAGTGCCCGTGGAAAAGAAACCAGCAAAATAAACTTTGCCAGCAGGCGTCCAACATAGTCGTGTTTTCCTCTGTTAAAGAGCTAAATTTCTCTCCTATTTAGAGATAAAAAAACTATAATCAAATACCAAGCTTTGCAGCAAAAGCGACCTTGGAGCTTAGCCTCAGATGCAAGACACGCATATAATAACATAACGATTGCTATCAACACATGAAAATATCCATAGATGGGAGTCACGTTGGTGAAAATCTAAAAGATGGGATCAGAGTTAGACTGCAGCTACGTTACTCAGTTAATTAACAAAACTTCTATTAATAGAATTAAATATCACTCCCGTGTACAAATAAAATAATTCTAATCTAATATCTGGCTTTGCAACAAAAGAAACCTGAGAAATAAGTTCGTCGAGATTGGGGCTTCTAATGCAATCGTGACACAGAAGGATGATCGTGAGAGCCACATTGCCGAGTTTTTCTTTTTGCATTTGCCTAGTGCGTTTGGCACTCAGCAAAATTGGGAATTCCAGTAGTGAGCACGTATTGTGTCCTAATGTATATTTTCCATGTATAGAAATAGAAAGACTATGTAAATATACTTAAAAAATACTCTTCGCAACATGTATGGGCCAAAGTATATATATTATATAGGCCGGATTTTCTTCCTGTGTCTATTGATTGATAGAATTGTGAGGACCATTAAAAGTTTATATCCATCAATAGACATTTTAGTCAAGACAAATCTTATGGCCGTAGCAAAAAAATCTTCACAAAGAGAAAATGAGCACAAAGAGAATTGGTTATCCAACATAAAGAGACAATGTGTATTGCAGGAGCAAAAGAGGGAACAAATAGTCTTGAAAAGCTATTGGTCGTAGCCTCAAACCATAAGTTTTGACGTACATGTAATTGACTTACTAAATCCAACAACTCGGCAGCCTTATTATAATCCTCTGTGAATTTATAAATTTAGAAGAAATAAATTAATAAGCTATAATGTAATGGCCGAAAATAGCAGGAGCATCAGTGTTATATATCTCGGGAAAGTTCTTCTAATAATTTTAAAGGATAATAGGTATAAAATAACTACATGCATTTATCCTCATTGACGAATTGGTCAAGACATTAAGAAGACGAACTGAACATATACATATGTTTTACTTGAGTGAAATATGTGGAAAATCTGAACAAATAATTTGGTTAAATGTACATATCAACACATCAGATCCAGTGCAAAGCAGGTAGCAGTGAGTGCACGTTATAGAAATTAAAAGGCTACATACCTGTACTTTTTAGGGCATCCATGTTGGATCGTCTTCCATAGGTAGATGATAGAATTATGCTCCGGTGCCTACATGTGTGCATAGCAGAAATGAAAATTTTGAAGTGCATCGTTCAATATGTCAAAGATAGAAATTAGAAGATTCTTTTTGTTGGAGTATGTTTTATATGGTGTTTCCAAATCAAGTACCACAACTGTATGTGTAGTTTACATGACACTGTGGTCACTAAAATATCATGAGATCTGAACAGAAGAAAAGGGGAAAACGCATCAGAATAAAGTAGGAATCACATCATCCACGAACAATTCTCAAGTATTACCTTGGGTACCACTATATTTTTTAATTATTGCCGACCCTAGAGAACATGTCATCCTTCAACTTTCAGACTGCACTTACATTTGTGATTAGTGGCAGCAATTAGATGGCAATTTAGCTGAATGAACACATGTGCAAAGGGAAGACCCCATCAGACCTGAATTCATCTAGTGACAATGAATATATGAGATCTGGAAGATACTAATGCTGAGTTGCATCAACCATAGAAGTAGACTTACAGTTAGTCTGATTTTAAGAAAAACATGAACAAACACATGTTCGGCCGGTGCGCCCTATGGGCCTATTGCACTATGTTTAACACCCTCCCATAATCACAACTTGGACATGTTGAGATTACGCTTAAATTCCTCAAAACTTCTTGTAGGCAAGGCCTTGGTAAACCCATCAGCAACTTGATCTTGAGAGTGAATAAACCGAACATCCAATTTCTTGGCAGCAACCCTTTCTCTGACAAAGTGAAAGTCTATTTCGATATGTTTAGTTCGTGCATGAAAAACTGGATTAGCAGAAAGGTATGTAGCACCAAGGTTATCACACCATAAGCATGGAGCTTGTTTGTAGCGTATGCCAAGTTCCTTAAGCAGAGACTGAACCCAGATAATTTCAGCAGTAGCATTTGCTAGTGCCTTGTATTCTGCTTCTGTGCTGGATCTAGACACAGTAGCTTGCTTTCTAGCACACCAAGAAATCAGATTTGGACCAAAGAACACTGCAAAGCCACCAGTTGATCGTCTGTCATCTAGACAGCCTGCCCAATCAGAGTCAGAGAATGCACTGACAAGTGTTGATGGTGACTTGCTGAAAGTTAGTCCAATGCTCGAAGTATTTTTAACATATCTAAGTATGTGTTTTGCAGCTGACAAATGTACTGTAGTAGGTGCATGAAGGAACTGACATACTTTGTTCACAGCAAAAGAAATATCAGGCCTAGTCAAGGTTAAATATTGTAATGCACCAACCATACTTCTGTACCTGGTGCTATCCTCTTGGTTCAAGAGTTCTCCCTCTGACAAGGACAATTTTTCTGAGCTGGACAAAGGTGTCAATGCTGGCTTGCAACCTTTCAACCCTGATTTGGCTACAAGATCAGTTGCATACTTTTCTTGGGTAAGATAGAGGTCATTTCCTGCTCTCTTTACTTCAATACCAAGAAAATAATGCAGGTTTCCCAGATCCTTGAGAGCAAATTCAGAATTTAAATCTTTTAACAATCCTGTGACAGCCTCATCTGATGAACTTGTGACTATAATATCATCAACATATATAAGTACAAATATGGAGGTATTTGACTTATTATAAATAAATAATGAGGTGTCAGATTTGGAAGGAGCAAAACCAAGTGCCTGAAGTTTTGAGCTCAACCTGGAATACCATGCTCTGGGAGCTTGTTTTAATCCATACAAAGCCTTATCAAGCTTGCAAATGTGAAGGGTTTACTTTTGTCCTCAAACCCAGGAGGTTGTCGCATGAACACTTCCTCTTCCAGAACACCATGGAGAAACGCGTTCTGTACATCTAGCTGACGGAGACTCCATCCCCTAGACATGGCAATAGACAAAACAAGGCGAATAGTGGCAGCCTTTACAACAGGACTAAATGTGTCCTCATAGTCTAAGCCATACCTTTGCTTAAAACCTTTCGCAACTAGTCTGGCTTTGTAGCGATCAATGGTTCCATCAGACTTCTTCTTTACTCTGAAAACCCATTTACAATCTATCACATTTTTACCTTTCCCTTGATGTGCAGAGACTAAATGCCAGGTTTTATTTTTGTCAAGCGCCTTGCACTCTTCTTCCATGGCCCTTTTCCATCGTGGATCATTCAAAGCTTCTGCTACAGTACGTGGAACAGTATCTGCATCATGTGTATTACAAGCATAGCCAAATTTTGCTATATGTTTGTAGTTTTTCGGTTGGATTACTCCCCTTTGAAGTCTGGTCCGAGATGGCGAAGAGGCAGGCACAGAAGATCCAGCGCCTGGATCAGCTGCAGATCCCGAAGACGACCTGTCGGGTGCGTCAGGCGCGGGTGACGAGGCGGGATCTTCTGCGGCCAAAGGGCGTGACGTACTGGAGGATGGCGGCACAAAGGATCCCGCAGCTGCGCCAGCCGCAGCGTCCGGCTCATGATGGGGCGATGATGAGTGGGCCCCCGCAGATGCGGCGCGGGACTCCACGCCCGGATCCTGCCGAGGCGCGCGCCGCGTGTAGTGACGCGGTTCGGGGCCGAACCGACCGGACGCAGGCGGCACGTGGTCCACCCGTGCGGGCGCGCCGTGATTGGCCGGACCGCGGCTGTCGTGGCGTGGCGCGGGGCTCGGTGCAGATTCGTCTGTCCCGTCACGCTCGGATCCCGCGGCTGATGCGCCCCGATCCCGAGGCGGATCTGCCTCGATGGCGCTGCTGCTGCATCCAGGAGGCATAAAATGACAGTTTTGGCCAATTTCTTCAGCATTTTCTGTCCCATTTTTTTCTGCTTCATCACAAAACTCATCACCACCATTAGTAGGAGGATTAGTCAATAATTGATCATTAGTAGTAAAACCATCCCCATTATCAGAACCGGTGAGATGAGATGGAAGAAGAAGAATTTCCTTTTGAAGGAGAGTGCCGGCGTTTGGGTGGAGATGTGCAAAAGGAAAAACTGTCTCGTCGAACACAACATCACGGGATATATAGACACGACCCGTGGATACATCAAGGCACTTAACACCTTTATGTTGTGGACTATAACCATTGAAGACACATTGTTTTGACCGGAAAAGGAGCTTGCGATTGTTGTAGGGACGAAGATTTGGCCAGCACGCACAACCAAACACTTGGAGGGATTTGTAATCGGGTTTGGTGTGAAGCAGGCGTTCTACCGGAGTTTCATTGTTGATGACTCTACTAGGAAGAATATTAATAAGATGAACTGCGGTGAGAAAGGCTTCATCCCAGAATTTTAATGGCATAGAGGCAGCTGCAAGAAGAGCTAGACCTACTTCGACGATATGCCTGTGCTTACGCTCAGCAGACCCGTTCTGCTGGTGAGCATGAGGGCACGATATGTGGTGAGATATGCCAATCTGTTGGAAGAAGGAATTGAGGTTTCTGTATTCCCCTCCCCAATCAGATTGGATAGCTAGAATTTTGCAGTTGAACTTTCTTTCTACAAGTGCTTGAAAGTTGTGAAAAACTTGAAACACATCAGATCTCTTTTTGAGGAGATAAATCCACGTGTACTTACTAAAATCATCGATGAAGCTTACATAATAAGTGTGGCGCCCAACTGAAGTTGGCGCGGGACCCCAAACATCAGAGAAAATGAGTTCAAGAGGCTTGGTAGAAACACTTGTAGATATAGGATAAGCTAACTGGTGACTTTTAGCACGCTGGCATGAGTCACAAATAGTTTCACAATCACGCTCACCAACAAACGGGAGCTTATTCTTTCTAAGTAATTTCTCAATCAAAGGAAATGATGCATGCCCTAATCTATCGTGCCATCGTGTTGAAGACACTTTGGTGACACCATAGGCTTGTTTATTCAATCTCCTAAGCTCCGGAATCAACGGGTAGAGCCCTCGAACGCATCTACCTCGATAGAGGATTTTGCTCGTGACCTGATCCTTGATCAAAAAGAAAAATGGATGAAACTCAAGGAATACATGATTATCGAGAGCAATGCGATGAACGGAAAGGAGATTCTTTGATGCACTAGGGACATGCAAAAATTTTCTGAGACGAATATTTTTGTGGGGAGTTTTTATTACTGAATGACCAATATGACTAATGCTCATACCTTCTCCATTGGCGGTATGGACTTGGTCTTGCCCACGATACTTTTCGCGCATGGTCACCTTCTCCAACTCCCCTGTGATGTGATCTGTCGCGCCGCTGTCCACGTACCAGTTCGTGTCGACGCCGTAGGAGCCGTCGGCTGCCCCCGCAACCTTCTCATCTTGGGAAGATTCTTCATCTTCCTCGTAGCGGTACCAGCAGTCCCGCGCGGTGTGGCCTGGCTTGCCACAGATTTGGCAGCGCGGCACGTCAGGAGCAGCTCGTGGGCGGCCTCCGCGGCGACCCTTGTTGCTGTTGTTGTAGGGCCGACCGCCGCCGCCGTTGCCGCTGCGTGGAGGAGGGTTGCCATCGCCGCCTGATGGCTTGCCCTTGGTGCGCTGCGGCCCACGATAGCGAGATGAGCTGCCACCGCCGCGTCCACCGCCACCGCGGCCGCGAGCAGCCGCGTTAGCAGAGGATTTGAAACCTCCACCGGACCCCGCCGAGCTGTAAAGGGCGAGACGCTGATCGAAGTTACTCATCTGGGCGTAGAGATCGTCGATGCTGATGGGCTCGGTGCGGGCGTCGTTGGCGGAGACGAGAGGTTGGTACTCCATGTCGAGGCCGGAGGTGATGTAGGAGATCAGCTCATCATCATCGATGGGCTTGCCGGCAGCTGCGAGCTCATCCGCCAGGGACCTCATGTGGGCGAAGTAGGCGGCTACCGACTGCGTCCCCTTCTGCGCCGTGGAGAGCGCGACTCTGATGTTGTTGACGCGCGCCCTGGACTGCGACGAGAACATGTGGGCAAGGGCTGCCCAGAGCTCGTGCGGCGTGGCTATAGATGTGACCTGCACGAGGACTTCCTTGGTGAGGTTATTGAGCAAGTATCCAAGTACCTGCTGCCCTTCTCTGAACCAGATCGGATAGAGAGGGTTGGGTGTTTTCTCCTCCTTCCCGTCCTTGTCCTTCGTGATGATGAACTGGGCGGGCTGCGGCATCGTCCCATCGACGTAGCCGAAGTAACCAGCACCTCTCAGCTGCGGCGTCACCTGGGCACGCCACAGAACATAGTTGGTGCGGGTAAGCTTCTCGGCGACCTGCCCCATGGAGGCGATCTGAGCGGAGCTTGAGGAGGACGACATGGCTGGTGGTAGGTTTGCTAGATGTAGTGGATAGAGGAGGCTCTGATTACCATGTAAACGAGCGGAGAACGTCGTACCTCGTTAGAGGCGACGGTTGCGTGTTATATAGGCAGGGGCATCTCCCTGATAAGCATACAAAGTTGTTGGGATTACATCTTGAGAGACAAGGAAGATCTAGAGAGATAGAGAGATAAGAAGTTACAACAAGATGGACTCTATCTATCTAGCCAGGCCAGGTTCGGCCGGTGCGCCCTATGGGCCTATTGCACTATGTTTAACACAGCCAAATAGTTTGGCCCCACAATACCTGCCTCACCCATGCATAGCACATAGTTATCATGCACATTTAATGCCATTTTTTATTACCCCATAATCATTCATTACATTGAATTTATTCTGTAGGTGCCTCACATGCCCAAGACAACCTTTGTCGAAAAATAAGATGACCCATTTTAGAATTGAAATTGTAAACAATTCAGAGAATCAAAGAGGCCCTTTTTTGCAACAACTTTTAGAAGAATGATCCAATAATGCAGCAAATGCTCTAAACAGGAGTTCCAAATTATTACAGTTATGGAGCAAGCATATCCTATCCCAAACAAAGTGGTACTCTAGCCTTGCATTCTCCAAATAACAGTCTGAGATTGATATTTAAATCAGCGCTAGAATATCTCAAATAAAATCAACTCCAGCAAACCCTTTTGTTGTATATAATATTTCATCAATATTCAAAGAATGGATGTCTGAAAGATACTATTAAGGGTCTTGACAATAGTATTTTTTCTTTTGAAAACACTATATCTATTAATATGATTGACCTTATGTACCTTGAGGGTTACCCAGAATTAAGGCCATAAATTTGCTCACCTTAGATACCATGATGAAACATAGAATTAAGGACAAACTATTCTTTCTCATCCTTCTCCAAATGTCTGAGACATAAGATGTTAAACTGGATGCTTCAGAACTAATCAAAACATGTCATGAAGAACTGAAAACTTAATGCACAACACACATTTAATTCTGGGTTTGACATGATATAGTGTCTATCATCACCTGCATGCTTCAATATTTGTACAATCCATTGGGCTGCTACCTTACAGAAATTTGTTCTGTAATTTTCTTTTAGCTACCGGAATTGAATGTCTCATATTAACTCTTTTAAAATCACGTATAACTACACATGCATGTGCGTGCCTGTTATTGTACAAATATATCTTCCAGCAACTATGTTATGCCTTGTCATAGTTCTTGTGCTGTTGACCTGTTGTTATCTTCAGAATCCACCTCTTTCTGAAACTAAAATTGCTTTCACATTAACCACTCTAAACTAATTATGTTTTACTTCCCTGCTTTTCCCTCGGACATCATCTTTGACATGTCTTTTGTCAAGATGCTTCTTCCTACGCTTCCTTCAACACCATATACACCATTTTCTCATCCTCAAATGCTACAGAAACTTCCGATGCAGGTGATGTTATACGCAGATTTTAGAAACATCCTGCATGGGGAATTTTAATTCAGAAAACAGATCAAATATTAGCATCAAGGTAGGAATCAAGCAACATAGACATTTAGAATCACCTTCTTTAGGCTAGAACGCTAGTATCTATGACCCCTTTGCATAATGTTGTACGCGGCAAGCATGACACATGGCGCCATCTGGGTAGCCCTACGAGAGCATAGTTTTGCCGAGTGTAGAAAACGGCAAAACTATGGTGCCATGTAGTATGGCCGTTAACTTGTCATTATGTCTGTGTCATTTGTTTGTTGAGTTCCTTGTGTTTTGCACTCGACAATATTCTTTGCAGGTGTCTACCGAGTGCCCGTGGAAAAGAAACCAGCAAAATAAACTTTGCCAGCAGGCGTCCAACATAGTCGTGTTTTCCTCTGTTAAAGAGCTAAATTTCTCTCCTATTTAGAGATAAAAAAACTATAATCAAATACCAAGCTTTGCAGCAAAAGCGACCTTGGAGCTTAGCCTCAGATGCAAGACACGCATATAATAACATAACGATTGCTATCAACACATGAAAATATCCATAGATGGGAGTCACGTTGGTGAAAATCTAAAAGATGGGATCAGAGTTAGACTGCAGCTACGTTACTCAGTTAATTAACAAAACTTCTATTAATAGAATTAAATATCACTCCCGTGTACAAATAAAATAATTCTAATCTAATATCTGGCTTTGCAACAAAAGAAACCTGAGAAATAAGTTCGTCGAGATTGGGGCTTCTAATGCAATCGTGACACAGAAGGATGATCGTGAGAGCCACATTGCCGAGTTTTTCTTTTTGCATTTGCCTAGTGCGTTTGGCACTCAGCAAAATTGGGAATTCCAGTAGTGAGCACGTATTGTGTCCTAATGTATATTTTCCATGTATAGAAATAGAAAGACTATGTAAATATACTTAAAAAATACTCTTCGCAACATGTATGGGCCAAAGTATATATATTATATAGGCCGGATTTTCTTCCTGTGTCTATTGATTGATAGAATTGTGAGGACCATTAAAAGTTTATATCCATCAATAGACATTTTAGTCAAGACAAATCTTATGGCCGTAGCAAAAAAATCTTCACAAAGAGAAAATGAGCACAAAGAGAATTGGTTATCCAACATAAAGAGACAATGTGTATTGCAGGAGCAAAAGAGGGAACAAATAGTCTTGAAAAGCTATTGGTCGTAGCCTCAAACCATAAGTTTTGACGTACATGTAATTGACTTACTAAATCCAACAACTCGGCAGCCTTATTATAATCCTCTGTGAATTTATAAATTTAGAAGAAATAAATTAATAAGCTATAATGTAATGGCCGAAAATAGCAGGAGCATCAGTGTTATATATCTCGGGAAAGTTCTTCTAATAATTTTAAAGGATAATAGGTATAAAATAACTACATGCATTTATCCTCATTGACGAATTGGTCAAGACATTAAGAAGACGAACTGAACATATACATATGTTTTACTTGAGTGAAATATGTGGAAAATCTGAACAAATAATTTGGTTAAATGTACATATCAACACATCAGATCCAGTGCAAAGCAGGTAGCAGTGAGTGCACGTTATAGAAATTAAAAGGCTACATACCGGTACTTTTTAGGGCATCCATGTTGGATCGTCTTCCATAGGTAGATGATAGAATTATGCTCCAGTGCCTACATGTGTGCATAGCAGAAATGAAAATTTTGAAGTGCATCGTTCAATATGTCAAAGATAGAAATTAGAAGATTCTTTTTGTTGGAGTATGTTTTATATGGTGTTTCCAAATCAAGTACCACAACTGTATGTGTAGTTTACATGACACTGTGGTCACTAAAATATCATGAGATCTGAACAGAAGAAAAGGGGAAAACGCATCAGAATAAAGTAGGAATCACATCATCCACGAACAATTCTCAAGTATTACCTTGGGTACCACTATATTTTTTAATTATTGCCGACCCTAGAGAACATGTCATCCTTCAACTTTCAGACTGCACTTACATTTGTGATTAGTGGCAGCAATTAGATGGCAATTTAGCTGAATGAACACATGTGCAAAGGGAAGACCCCATCAGACCTGAATTCATCTAGTGACAATGAATATATGAGATCTGGAAGATACTAATGCTGAGTTGCATCAACCATAGAAGTAGACTTACAGTTAGTCTGATTTTAAGAAAAACATGAACAAACACATGTTCGGCCGGTGCGCCCTATGGGCCTATTGCACTATGTTTAACACCCTCCCATAATCACAACTTGGACATGTTGAGATTACGCTTAAATTCCTCAAAACTTCTTGTAGGCAAGGCCTTGGTAAACCCATCAGCAACTTGATCTTGAGAGTGAATAAACCGAACATCCAATTTCTTGGCAGCAACCCTTTCTCTGACAAAGTGAAAGTCTATTTCGATATGTTTAGTTCGTGCATGAAAAACTGGATTAGCAGAAAGGTATGTAGCACCAAGGTTATCACACCATAAGCATGGAGCTTGTTTGCAGCGTATGCCAAGTTCCTTAAGCAGAGACTGAACCCAGATAATTTCAGCAGTAGCATTTGCTAGTGCCTTGTATTCTGCTTCTGTGCTGGATCTAGACACAGTAGCTTGCTTTTTAGCACACCAAGAAATCAGATTTGGACCAAAGAACACAGCAAAGCCACCAGTTGATCGTCTGTCATCTAGACAGCCTGCCCAATCAGAGTCAGAGAATGCACTGACAAGTGTTGATGGTGACTTGCTGAAAGTTAGTCCAATGCTCAAGTATTTTTAACATATCTAAGTATGCGTTTTGCAGCTGTCAAATGTACTGTAGTAGGTGCATGAAGGAACTGACATACTTTGTTCACAGCAAAAGAAATATCAGGCCTAGTCAAGGTTAAATATTGTAATGCACCAACCATACTTCTGTACCTGGTGCTATCCTCTTGGTTCAAGAGTTCTCCTTCTGACAAGGACAATTTTTCTGAGCTGGACAAAGGTGTCAATGCTGGCTTGCAACCTTTCAACCCTGATTTGGCTACAAGATCAGTTGCATACTTTTCTTGGGTAAGATAGAGGTCATTTCCTGCTCTCTTTACTTCAATACCAAGAAAATAATGCAGGTTTCCCAGATCCTTGAGAGCAAATTCAGAATTTAAATCTTTTAACAATCCTGTGACAGCCTCATCTGATGAACTTGTGACTATAATATCATCAACATATATGAGTACAAATATGGAGGTATTTGACTTATTATAAATAAATAATGAGGTGTCAGATTTGGAAGGAGCAAAACCAAGTGCCTGAAGTTTTGAGCTCAACCTGGAATACCATGCTCTGGGAGCTTGTTTTAATCCATACAAAGCCTTATCAAGCTTGCAAATGTGAAGGGGTTTACTTTTGTCCTCAAACCCAGGAGGTTGTCGCATGAACACTTCCTCTTCCAGAACACCATGGAGAAACGCGTTCTGTACATCTAGCTGACGGAGACTCCATCCCCTAGACATGGCAATAGACAAAACAAGGCGAATAGTGGCAGCCTTTACAACAGGACTAAATGTGTCCTCATAGTCTAAGCCATACCTTTGCTTAAAACCTTTCGCAACTAGTCTGGCTTTGTAGCGATCAATGGTTCCATCAGACTTCTTCTTTACTCTGAAAACCCATTTACAATCTATCACATTTTTACCTTTCCCTTGATGTGCAGAGACTAAATGCCAGGTTTTATTTTTGTCAAGCGCCTTGCACTCTTCTTCCATGGCCCTTTTCCATCGTGGATCATTCAAAGCTTCTGCTACAGTACGTGGAACAGTATCTGCATCATGTGTATTACAAGCATAGCCAAATTTTGCTATATGTTTGTAGTTTTTCGGTTGGATTACTCCCCTTTGAAGTCTGGTCCGAGATGGCGAAGAGGCAGGCACAGAAGATCCAGCGCCTGGATCAGCTGCAGATCCCGAAGACGACCTGTCGGGTGCGTCAGGCGCGGGTGACGAGGCGGGATCTTCTGCGGCCAAAGGGCGTGACGTACTGGAGGATGGCGGCACAAAGGATCCCGCAGCTGCGCCAGCCGCAGCGTCCGGCTCATGATGGGGCGATGATGAGTGGGCCCCCGCAGATGCGGCGCGGGACTCCACGCCTGGATCCTGCCGAGGCGCGCGCCGCGTGTAGTGACGCGGTTCGGGGCCGAACCGACCGGACGCAGGCGGCACGTGGTCCACCCGTGCGGGCGCGCCGTGATTGGCCGGACCGCGGCTGTCGTGGCGTGGCGCGGGGCTCGGTGCAGATTCGTCTGTCCCGTCACGCTCGGATCCCGCGGCTGATGCGCCCCGATCCCGAGGCGGATCTGCCTCGATGGCGCTGCTGCTGCATCCAGGAGGCATAAAATGACAGTTTTGGCCAATTTCTTCAGCATTTTCTGTCCCATTTTTTTCTGCTTCATCACAAAACTCATCACCACCATTAGTAGGAGGATTAGTCAATAATTGATCATTAGTAGTAAAACCATCCCCATTATCAGAACCGGTGAGATGAGATGGAAGAAGAAGAATTTCCTTTTGAAGGAGAGCGCCGGCGTTTGGGTGGAGATGTGCAAAAGGAAAAACTGTCTCGTCGAACACAACATCACGGGATATATAGACACGACCCGTGGATACATCAAGGCACTTAACACCTTTATGTTGTGGACTATAACCAATGAAGACACATTGTTTTGACCGGAAAAGGAGCTTGCGATTGTTGTAGGGACGAAGATTTGGCCAGCACGCACAGCCAAACACTCGGAGGGATTTGTAATCGGGTTTGGTGTGAAGAAGGCGTTCTACCGGAGTTTCATTGTTGATGACTCTACTAGGAAGAATATTAATAAGATGAACTGCGGTGAGAAAGGCTTCATCCCAGAATTTTAATGGCATAGAGGCAGCTGCAAGAAGAGCTAGACCTACTTCGACGATATGCCTGTGCTTACGCTCAGCAGACCCGTTCTGCTGGTGAGCATGAGGGCACGATATGTGGTGAGATATGCCAATCTGTTGGAAGAAGGAATTGAGGTTTCTGTATTCCCCTCCCCAATCAGATTGGATAGCTAGAATTTTGCAGTTGAACTTTCTTTCTACAAGTGCTTGAAAGTTGTGAAAAACTTGAAACACATCAGATCTCTTTTTGAGGAGATAAATCCACGTGTACTTACTAAAATCATCGATGAAGCTTACATAATAAGTGTGGCGCCCAACTGAAGTAGGCGCGGGACCCCAAACATCAGAGAAAATGAGTTCAAGAGGCTTGGTAAAAACACTTGTAGATATAGGATAAGCTAACTGGTGACTTTTAGCACGCTGGCATGAGTCACAAATAGTTTCACAATCACGCTCACCAACAAACGGGAGCTTATTCTTTCTAAGTAATTTCTCAAGCAAAGGAAATGATGCATGCCCTAATCTATCGTGCCATCGTGTTGAAGACACTTTGGTGACACCATAGGCTTGTTTATTCAATCTCCTAAGCTCCGGAATCAACGGGTAGAGCCCTCGAACGCATCTACCTCGATAGAGGATTTTGCTCGTGACCTGATCCTTGATCAAAAAGAAAAACGAATGAAACTCAAGGAATACATGATTATCGAGAGCAATGCGATGAACGGAAAGGAGATTCTTTGATGCACTAGGGACATGCAAAAAATTTCTGAGACGAATATTTTTGTGGGGAGTTTTTATTACTGAATGACCAATATGACTAATGCTCATACCTTCTCCATTGGCGGTATGGACTTGGTCTTGCCCACGATACTTTTCGCGCATGGTCACCTTCTCCAACTCCCCTGTGATGTGATCTGTCGCGCCGCTGTCCACGTACCAGTTCGTGTCGATGCCGTAGGAGCCGTCGGCTGCCCCCGCAACCTTCTCATCTTGGGAAGATTCTTCATCTTCCTCGTAGCGGTACCAGCAGTCCCGCGCGGTGTGGCCTGGCTTGCCACAGATTTGGCAGCGCGGCACGTCGGGAGCAGCTCGTGGGCGGCCTCCGCGGCGACCCTTGTTGCTGTTGTTGTAGGGCCGACCGCCGCCACCGTTGCCGCTGCGTGGAGGAGGGTTGCCATCACCGCCTGATGGCTTGCCCTTGGTGCGCTGCGGCCCACGATAGCGAGATGAGCTGCCACCGCCGCGTCCACCGCCACCGCGGCCGCGAGCAGCCGCGTTAGCAGAGGATTTGAAACCTCCACCGGACCCCGCCGAGCTGTAAAGGGCGAGACGCTGATCGAAGTTACTCATCTGGGCGTAGAGATCGTCGATGCTGATGGGCTCGGTGCGGGCGTCGTTGGCGGAGAAGAGAGGTTGGTACTCCATGTCGAGGCCGGAGGTGATGTAGGAGATCAGCTCATCATCATCGATGGGCTTGCCGGCAGCTGCGAGCTCATCCGCCAGGGACCTCATGTGGGAGAAGTAGGCGGCTACCGACTGCGTCCCCTTCTGCGCCGTGGAGAGCGCGACTCTGATGTTGTTGACGCGCGCCCTGGACTGCGACGAGAACATGTGGGCAAGGGCTTCCCAGAGCTCGTGCGGCGTGGCTATAGATGTGACCTGCACGAGGACTTCCTTGGTGAGGTTATTGAGCAAGTATCCAAGTACCTGCTGCCCTTCTCTGAACCAGATCGGATAGAGAGGGTTGGGTGTTTTCTCCTCCTTCCCGTCCTTGTCCTTCGTGATGATGAACTGGGCGGGCTGCGGCATCGTCCCGTCGACGTAGCCGAAGTAACCAGCACCTCTCAGCTGCGGCGTCACCTGGGCACGCCACAGAACATAGTTGGTGCGGGTAAGCTTCTCGGCGACCTGCCCCATGGAGGCGATCTGAGCGGAGCTTGAGGAGGACGACATGGCTGGTGGTAGGTTTGCTAGATGTAGTGGATAGAGGAGGCTCTGATTACCATGTAAACGAGCGGAGAACGTCGTACCTCGTTAGAGGCGACGGTTGCGTGTTATATAGGCAGGGGCATCTCCCTGATAAGCATACAAAGTTGTTGGGATTACATCTTGAGAGACAAGGAAGATCTAGAGAGATAGAGAGATAAGAAGTTACAACAAGATGGACTCTATCTATCTAGCCAGGCCAGGTTCGGCCGGTGCGCCCTATGGGCCTATTGCACTATGTTTAACACAGCCAAATAGTTTGGCCCCACAATACCTGCCTCACCCATGCATAGCACATAGTTATCATGCACATTTAATGCCATTTTTTATTACCCCATAATCATTCATTACATTGAATTTATTCTGTAGGTGCCTCACATGCCCAAGACAACCTTTGTCGAAAAATAAGATGACCCATTTTAGAATTGAAATTGTAAACAATTCAGAGAATCAAAGAGGCCCTTTTTTGCAACAACTTTTAGAAGAATGATCCAATAATGCAGCAAATGCTCTAAACAGGAGTTCCAAATTATTACAGTTATGGAGCAAGCATATCCTATCCCAAACAAAGTGGTACTCTAGCCTTGCATTCTCCAAATAACAGTCTGAGATTGATATTTAAATCATAGCTAGAATATCTCAGATAAAATCAACTCCAGCAAACCCTTTTGTTGTATATAATGTTTCATCAATATTCAAAGAATGGGTGTTTGAAAGATACTATTAAGGGTCTTGACAATAGTATTTATTTTTCTAAAAAAATAGTATCTATTAATATGACTGACCTTATGTACCTTGAGGGTTATCCATAATTAAGTCCATAAATTTTAATTTGGCTCATCTTAGATACCACGATGTAACGTCGAATGAAGGGCAATTTATTCTTTCTCATCCTTCTCCAAATAGCTGAGACATAAGATGTTAAACTGGATGCTTCTGAACTAATCAAAACAA
The DNA here is from genome assembly GCF_018294505.1 of Triticum aestivum. Taxonomy (NCBI): domain Eukaryota; kingdom Viridiplantae; phylum Streptophyta; class Magnoliopsida; order Poales; family Poaceae; genus Triticum; species Triticum aestivum. The sequence continues at coordinate 438,071,555 of NC_057799.1, forward strand.
ATCACGATGAACTGAAAACTTAATGCACAACACACATTTAATTCTGGATCTGACATGATATAGTGTCTATCATCACCTGCATGCATCCATATTTGTACAATCCATTGGGCTACTACCTTACATAAATTTGTTCTGTAATTTTCTTGCTACCGGAATTGAATGTCTCATATTATCTTGTTTTAAATCTCATATAACTACACCTGCATGCGCGTGCTTGTTATTGTACAAATATATATTCCAGCAACTATGTTATGCCATATCATAGCTCTTGTGCTTTTGACCTGTTGTTATCTTCAGAATCCACTACTTGCTGAAACTAAATCTGCTTTCACATTAACCACTCTAAACTAATTATGTTTTACTTCCCTGCTTTTCCATTTCTTGGACATCATCTTCGTCATGTATCTTGTCAAGAAGCTTCTACCTACGCTTCCTTCAGCACCATATACCCCATTTTCTCATCCTCAAATGCTACAGAAACATCCGATGCAGGTGATGTTATACGCAGATTTTAGAAACATCCTTCATGGAGATTTTTAAATCGAAAAGCAGATAAAATATTAGCATCAAGCTAGCAATCAAGCAACATGGACATTCAGAGTCACCTTCTTTAGGCTAGAATACTAGTATCTAAGAACCCTTTGCCTAATGTTGTACTCAACAAATATAACACATGGCGCCATCTGGGTAGCCCTATGGGAGCATAGTTTTGCCGAGTGCGGAAAACGGCAAAACTATGGTGCCATGTGCCAAGGCCGTTAACTCGTCATTCCATCTGTGTCATTTGTTTGCTAAGTTCCCTGTGTTTTGGAATAGGCGATATTCTTGCAGGTGTCTACTAAGTGCCCGTGGAAAAGAAACCAGCAAAATAAACTTTGCCAGCAGGCGTCCAACATAGTCGTGTTTTCCTCTGTTAAAGAGCTAAATTTCTCTCCTATTTAGAGATTAAAAAAACTATAATCAAATACCAAGCTTTGCAGCAAAAGCGACCTTGGAGCTTAGCCTCAGATGCAAGACACGCATATAATAACATAACGATTGCTATCAACACATGAAAATATCCATAGATGGGAGTCACGTTGGTGAAAATCTAAAAGATGGGATCAGAGTTAGACTGCAGCTACGTTACTCAGTTAATTAACAAAACTTCTATTAATAGAATTAAATATCACTCCCGTGTACAAATAAAATAACTCTAATCTAATATCTGGCTTTGCAACAAAAGAAACCTGAGAAATAAGTTCGTCGAGATTGGGGCTTCTAATGCAATCGTGACACAGAAGGATGATCGTGAGAGCCACATTGCCGAGTTTTTCTTTTTGCATTTGCCTAGTGCGTTTGGCACTCAGCAAAATTGGGAATCCCGGTAGTGAGCATGTATTGTGTCCTAATATATATTGTCAATGCATAGAAGTAAAAAAGACTATGTAAATATAATTCAAAAAATACTTGCAACATGTATGGGCCAAAGTGTATATATTAATTATATAGGCTGGATTTTCTTCAAGTGTCTATTGATTGATAGAATTGTGAAGACCATTAAAAGTTTATATCTATCTATAGACACTTTAGTCAAAACAAACCTTATGGTCGTAGCAAAATAAATCTTCACGAAGAGAAAATGAGCACAAAGAGAATTGGTTATCCAACAAAAAGGGACAATGTGTATTGGAGGAGCAAAAGAGGGAAAAAAATAGTCTTGAAAAGCTATGGTCGTAGCCTCAAACCATAAGTTTTGACGTACATGTAGTAGACTTCCTAACCCCAACAACTCAGCAGCCTTATTATAATCCTTTGTGAATTTATAAATTTAGAAGAAATAAATCCATAAGCTATAATATAATGGCCGAAAATAGTAGGAGCATCAGTATTACATATCTCGGGGAAGTTCTTTTAACAATTTTAAAGGATAGTAGGCGCAAAATAACTACAGGCAATTAGCCTCATTGACGAATTGGTCAAGACATTAAGAAGACGAACTGAACATATACATATGTTTTACTTGAGCGGAATATGTGGAAAATCTGAACAAATAAGTTGTTTAAGTGTATATCCCAAAACATCAGATCAAGTGCAAAACAGGTAGCAGTGAGTGTACGTCATAGAAATTAAAATGCTACATACCAGTACTTTTCAGAGCATCCATTTTGGATCGTCTTCCATAGGTAGATGATAGAATTAATGAAAATTTTGAAGTGCACCGTTCAAGAAGTCGAAGATAGAAATTAGAAGATTCTTTTTGTTGTAGTATGCTTTTTATGGTGTTTCCAAATCAAGTACCACAACTGTATATCTAGTTAATTTACATGACACTGAGGTCACTAAAAGATCATGAGAGCATCAGAATAAAGTAGAAATCACATCATCCATGAATAATTTTCAAGTATTACCTTGGGTACCACGTACCACTATATTTTTTCAATTATTGCCGACCCTAGAGAACATGTCATCCTTCAACTTTCAGACTGCACTTACATTTGTGATTAGTGGCAGCAATTAGATGGCAATTTAGCTGAATGAACACATGTGCAAAGGGAAGACCCCATCAGACCTGAATTCATCTAGTGACAATGAATATATCTGGAAGATACTAATGCTGAGTTGCATCAGCCATAGAAGTAGACTTACAATTAGTCTGATTTTAAGAAAAACATGAACAAACACATGTCTATGAGGTTAGGTGTTATCAAATTTCCAACTTCTAAGATAAAACAAAACGGAGATGATGTCACTTGGAAAATTGCGAGTCAATACTGCATGAGAGAAAGCTCTCGTGTCCTGGGTAAATGGATGATACTCGTGGTTGTACGCCTATCTAATTGGAGGGGTTGCAAGTGTGGGTGGAGCATGGCGGCGCACTTGGCAAAATCATGAAAATTTTCTTCCTGGTCCTCCAATTATTCTCTGATCATGCTCATAACACCTAGCTGCAATTTCTCAGTAAATGTCCAAATTCTAAATTTATGTTAAACTTTGAGAAATCATGATTCATCAAAATACAAATTGCGAAGATAAAGTTAAAATATAACAGATAATTATTAGAGTAAATCCCTAGCAGATCTAGCCAAATATGCTAGATTTAGCATCAGATAGCATAGCTTCGCTTGTTCGTGAGCAGACATGGTCATGCATCTGTTTCTGTAGTTACTCATGATGGGGAATCTTAAGAAGTGGTTCGCCTTACCGAAAAGCTCCTTTGATGCACGGAGTCCAGTGCTATGCTATAGCATATATAGTCCAGAGGTTTGAAGAAAGAAATTGTACTCTGTTGAGGATTCTCAAACAAGGTGATGCGGTTTGAAATGGATGATTCTCAAAAGGAACGAACTCCACGTGCTCCACCAAGAATAAGAATCCTGCAAGAAATAAATAAAAAATAGAGCCGATACCGAATCTTACTTTTTCGAGCAGAATCTTACGATTCATATGGAGTGGCAGTGGCGAGTAAATTGGTCGTAAACTCGCGGCAAAGAAGTTGGAGGCAGCCCTTATTAGAATTAAAATTTTCAGTTGGCCTTCCCTTCATATCCGCGCTCCGCCGCACCCCACCCCACCCCACCACCGCCACCGCGGATCCATCCGACTCCCACCGGCCACCGCCACCTTTACCGCCACCGGATCCATCCGACTCCGGAGCGAGGATAGGGGCACCAGTGGAGGGGTTTCTTTCGCTCCTTTGTCTGTGGAACCGCTGGTAAGATCTGGCTACCTTCTCTTCCCATCATTCTCCTTTCCATCCCTAACCCTAATCCCCACCTAGAATAAAAAAAATTCGAAGTCCATGGGAAGCTGCCTCAAACCGACTCTCTTTCTCTAACTAGTATCTTTTGCCTAAGGATCTAGGTAAGGACTTTTCTCTGTGTTTATTGAGTTTCTATCTTGTGGTTTGCCCTCTTTTTCTCTTAAATTTTCTAGATCTCAATCTGATGTATGTATCCATGTAGGTGTGCCAGTGATTGACCTGTTTTTTCTTGTGAGCTAGAGAATGGAGGTTCTCTCTAGTGAGGTAGAGAATTGAGTTGGCCTCCTCTTGGATTACTGTGTAGATTTTAAACCGGAGCTTATATGCCTCCTTGGATTATTCTGTAGGTTTTAGTTCTCGATCGTACTTAGAGGATGTTGAGTTTCCCTCTTGTCTTGTGAAGCACCAAGCTGTTGAACTAGCCCATCTCGTATCTTAAACTTGAAAATGTAGGAATTTTGGTGTGGCCTCCTTACTTTCATGTATTTTGTGTTGGAAGCCTTGTTGTAAAATTCTTTATTTTTTGACACTTAAGATATTGTTTTCTATTAAGGTTCAAAGATGTACCCATTTATCCATCAATTTTCCCTATAAGGTATTATCCCTTAGAATCTAATGGTCATGCCTTTGTGTTGCAACCAACTATGCCTCTCTAACTCCTCATCATGTAACTCATGATCTCAATCCCTATTTGAGACAGCATTAAAAGTAGTATTATAATCTTTTGTTCTCAAAGCATTGCTGTAAATTTGCTCCTTGTTTTGTTGTAAGCTATGATTATTGGTAAAGTTGAGGGATACTATCTTTTTCTTTTGGACATGTGGATACTATCAATTATTCATGAGCGAGTCTACTATTTCTCTAGTGTTTCTTCTCGTGCTAATATTTTAGTTGTGACTTCAAGATTCCTCGTAGTGTTTTAAGTTGTGTGATTGTTGCTGATTGACTCATTTGAATGTAACTTATGTTCTAGTAACTAACAACTAGTTCTGCATCCATTTGGTTCATCTGTGGTTCTTAGATTCCTTTTTTTGGGGGTTAATTTTGTTGCTTTTCCCTCTATCTCACAAGTTATGATGTTTGATGTTTGCCCAGGCACTTGATATGGATCAATCAATTGATATTCTTCTCGCAAATGCTTGTCAAGGAGATGACAACCTACGGTCAATAGCAGAAGGCAAACTAAAGCAGCTCCATGATCTTGACCTTTCCAACTTCCTCCTAGGTTTATCATCTCAGCTCTCGAGGGAGGAGACTCCAGAAGAGTCTAGCATACTTGCTGGTATCATCCTTAAGAACTCCTTGGACTCAGGGGAGCCTGCACTCGACGATCTAGGGAGTCGAAAATGGCTCAGCCTCGATCCATCTATCCAATCACAGATTAAGGAGAACTTGCTCCTGACTCTAGAATCCAATTGTGATTCAAGGCGCCGCTCATCAAAAATTATTGCAAAAGTTATTGCATGGGTTGCATGCATTGAGATACCAAGGAATCAATGGGAGGAGCTCATTGGCAAATTGGTGGGGAACATGTCAATGCCATCTTCTTCCCTAAAGCAAGCAACTCTAGAGGTGCTCGAGTATGTCTTCGAGGAGATCCCTTATGTTCTGAAGGAGGATCAAGTGGATGCTGTTCTCGCTAGTGTCATCAATGAAGTGAAAATGGAGGAGGGAGGAGAGCCAAGTTCTCAAGTTCGTCTCGCAGCTCTTAAAGCTCTACTCAACATTCTTAAGTTTATTGAGCTTGCTAAGCTTGAAGAGGAAAGTGGCAGCAGTTCTATAGTGGCTGCAGTTTGTGATGGTGCCTCTCGATCCAAGGAAACCAAGATCAAAGAGGCGGCATTTGAGTGTCTTGTTGTAGTTGCATCCAGATATCATACCAAATTATTACCCCACATGGAAATCATAGTGAGTCTTACAGTGGAAGCTTTGAAAGTGAAAGAAGATGAAGAATCACTCAGAGTCCAATGTATTGAGTTGTGGAACACTATTTGCCGAAAAGAGATTAATTGCCGAGAAGAAGAAGAAGAAGAAGAAGAAGAAGATGAAGAAGGAGGAGGAGGAGGAGGAGGAGACTCTATCTTTATTGGTCATCTTTGTTCATTTGTTCAACCTCTCCTAGAAGCTTACTTGGAAAAAGAGAAAAACTTGGAAAAAGAGAAAAAAGAACAAGAAGTCATTTCCATGAGTGTAGAAGAAGAGGGAGAAGAAGAGGGAGATGATAATTTAGAGGACATGGACATTTCCGTGAGTGCAGAACAAGAGGGAGTAAACCTTGACGACATCTGGGAACAAGTGGAAGATGAGAGTGTGCAAGACATTTTCATGACATGCCTAGGCCTGGCCACTAGAACTATGAAGGATAAAGTTGTCCCCCTTGTGATGAAATTTGTTCACGAGAACATCAATGGGCCTAGTCGCATGATGGCCATTTATCCATTAGGTTTTATCCTTGAAGGTCCCTCTGTTAATCAACTTGCTCCTGTAGTTCCTTTATTGGTTCGCATGATGGAAGATCCTCAGGAAGGTGAAGGTGTAAGAGGGAGGGCTGCATGGATTCTTGGACGGGTGTTTGAGCTTGTGGGAGCAAATAGAATCATAAAAAATGAGGTGGTGGACTTTCCTAGGATCATGACTCTCTTAATAAAGATGAGCAAAGATGTCCCTCAAGTGTCCATTGAAGTGTATGGAGCTATATACTTTATTGCAAGAGGTTATAGAGAGGATGCAAAGTCCACGTCCAAGTCATCTGAGCTTACACCTTTTGTTAAGCCTCTTATTGATGCCCTACTTTCTGCTTCAGAACTTGTTAAGGAGACCCCTTTTAGGATTCCACCATGTGCATCTACTTATAAAGCATTGAGTGAGATCGTGAGAGTGAGCAACATTGAAGAACTAGAAATTAGTGATGCTCTTATTGGATTAATGTCTCAAATCTTCAGGAGGTTGAGCACTGTGGTTAAAGGTCATGGTGAAGCAATGTCATCAGATGAGAGGAAGAACTGTGGCCTTCTTGAGGTCTTGCATTGTGGTCTACTTGAACTCTCAATGAAGCAGCTGGGCAGGAGCAACTTCGAGGTGGAGGCAGCATTCACACTTAGGGACTCTGCTAGCTGTTTATTGCTCCTATTGTGCCGTGTCTTAACGAGTGACAATCCTACTGCACGTGCTCGAGCAGCACTTGCCATTGGTGCTCTTGCTCATGCCATTGGTTGTCATTTTGGACAACACATGCCTATCCTCCTACAATATTTTAATGTGAAACGACTCTCTCCGGTTTACATAGGAGTGATGTGCAGTATCTGTCATATCTTGGGAAAAGAGGAAGAAGTGGTGCCATCCTGGGATCATATTATGGAAGTTCTGTACAAGGGTATCCAAGAATTGTCACTTCAACCGTCAATTTTATCAAGCTTTGGAGAGATTGCTGTTGCTATTGGTGACAAATTTGAGAAGTACGTGCCTCCAGTTTTGGAAAAGCTTAGAGAAGCTGAAGCTGCTCATTTGAAGTTAGGAGATGAGGATCATGGTAGCAAGGTTAGAGAGTCAATATTCAAGGCTTACCATGGCATGATGGAGGGCATAAATGACCCAAAGTGTGGGATGAAGGTAGGAATGGCTCTGTATGAATTTATTGAAGATGACCAGAGCAACACCAAGAGAAGGTAGATATGCCTTTTTCCTTTTTTCTTTTTTTGGCTATAGTATGTACTTAGAGTTATATGTCATATAGTCATTAATTGATTATTTCCTTTTTTTAGGGATACAAGTGTGGCCATGGCAGGAGTTGATGCTTTGTCTCTACTACCTATGAGGGTGGGGGCTTGGTCAGAGCGATTAATTGTATTGATGAAAGAAGGGTTTATTAGTAGGCAGTGATGAGGAACTAAATTGTGATTTATTTTGGTACACCGAATTTGTATGACTGTTGATACTAGGTGTTGGTTGGAACCTCTCTGTCTATTATGGTTTTTAGTAAAGGACTAGTTCCCTTGGGACTCCCTTGCCCTTTTAGTCCTCCATCCCACAATGTATCCTTTTTCAAAGTTAGCTTGAAAAAAAGATCTTATTATATTGTGGGATGGAGAGATCTTAATTGTGTGTGAGATGAGCCCTAGGTCTTGTCAGCCTAAACCCTATGTCTTATTAGCCTAAAGCTAAAACTAAATGTGTGTAAACTTGCTTGATTGGAGCTGTGGAGCGTAAGAGGTAAAACTCTAATATTGGAGAAGGCGAAGTAGAGCGTAAAGCCTAAAACTCTTAACATTAGAGCGTAGAGGGCCCCGCTTGGATCACCGTATAACTTTCCATCTGCATTTTATACACTTGTAATTTACTTGCTCTCATAAAGAAACCGGTGGAATACGCGTAAGAGAATTCCCCTTCAAGGAGCTACTTGGGAAGCATACCCGTGTAGGCGTGTAGTTTCACTTCCATTCCCCTAGCACGACGCCATTTTGAACTCGGACGTCGCCGGCTGCGAGTTTGCGATCGATACGTCCCCTCAGCTTCCTCGTTTCAAGCTGTCCTTGGTTCCAAGTCAGGGCATGGATGGAAATTACTAATCCACTTCATCTTCCTGCCACGCCAAGAAAAAGTCAACGGAAGTTGTGCCCGAGCCATGGCGGCGAGGCCATGGACAAGAGCAACATATCCGGCGGGATCTCCAGGGCAACCTCGTCGTCTGTCTCACGCTCCGGTGTGCTCCAGCGACAGCTTCCAGCTCTGTTTGCGCATCTCATCTGTAGCCGCCCCTCCTCGCTGCCCCTCGGCCCGGCCCGCGCTCTGAGATACACCGCGTCTCTCCGATGGATGAGCCGGCCAGGGAGGAAGCAGAGGCCGCGTGGACCGCCGTCCAGGGTCGCCATGCGCGCCGCGAGGAGTGCCGTCCTCCGCCCCGCACACGTCGTCGTCGCCGCGACCAGGGTGAGCCTGCCCGGCGCACTAACGAGTGCCCGCACTGCCTTGGCCGCTTGTGGCATCCGCGGTCTGAGTGTCGCCGTGACATCTGTTGCCGGCGTTGCCGCTTCTTCGGCCACGTCACGCGCTTCTGCACCACCCCGCGTTCCCCCCGGTCTTCCGGTTCTCCGTCGCCGAAGTGGCCGCGCCTGCGCTCCCTCTGGTCTTCTGGCACGAGCGTCGCCGGACCTAGCGGCCCCGCGCTCTCCGAGGCCGTGTCCGCGCCCTCCTCGCCCCTCCTGTCGGCGGGCAACTCGGCTGCCTCGCCCTCTAGGCCCGCTTCCTCCTCCTGTGCTGCGACGTCGTCCTCCATGCCCCCCCGGCTGGCTCCAGCTCGCGTGGGACTGCTATCTCCCCCCTCTCCGACCACCCATCGCTCCGCCCAGCGGGAGCAGTCTGCTACCTCCCATGGTTTGCCGATATGGAGGCAGCCGACGACGAGCTCCAGTCTCTGTCGTTGCTAGCCGAGCTCGCCGGCAACAGCCGCGGTCTCTCTGTCGACCAGGTCTCCGCGACCCTCCAGGCGCGCTTTGGCCTCCCGCTAGACAAATTCTCCGCTCACCGCCACCACCCGGGAGACTTCCTCATCCGCTTCCGCTCCTGCGCTTCCCGAGTGCGCGTCGCAGCCACGAGTCTGCACTCCCCGTGTTTTCGGCTTCGCTTCACCCCGTGGAGCCCCATCATCGGCGGCAAGCCGGTCTCCGTGTGCATGCGCGTTCTCATCGAGATTCGGGGCATCCCCGGCCATGCCTAGCACCGCTCCTCCGCCGACTTCCTGCTGGCCCCGTTCTGCCTCGTCGAAGACCTCGCCTGTGACGCCCCCGATTCAATCGTACACTAATCATGCACGCAAACGTGTACGATAAAGATCAGGGACTTATGAAAGATATCACAACACAACTCTAAAAACATAAATAAGTCATACAAGCATCATAATACAAGCCAGAGGGTTCGAATACAATTGCTCGATCATAGACGAGTTAGCGGAAGCAACAATATATGAGTACAGACATAAGTTAAACAAGTTTGCCTTAAGAAGGCTAGCACAAACTGGGATACAGATCGAAAGAGGCGCAGGCCTCCTACCTTGGATCCTCCTAAACTACTTCTGGTCGTCGTCAGCGGCCTCCACGTAGTAGTAGGTACCTCCGGTATAGTAGGAGTCGTCGTCGACGGTAGCGTCTGGCTCCTGGGCTCCAACATCTGGTTGCGACAACCAGGTAGAATGAAAAGGGGGAAAAGAGGGAGAAAAGCAACCGTGAGTACTCATCCAAAGTACTCGCAAGCAAGGAGCTACACTACATATGCATGGGTATATGTGTAAAGGGCCATATCGATGGACTGAACTGCAGAATGCCAGAATAAGAGGGGGATAGCTAATCCCGTCGAAGACTACGCTTCTGGCCACCTCCATCTTGCAGCATGTAGAAGAGAGTAGATGGTAAGTTCACCAAGTAGCATCGCATAGCATAATCCTACCCGACGATCCCCTCCTTGTCGCCCTGTTAGAGAGCGATCACCGGGTTATATCTGGCACTTGGAAGGGTGTGTTTTATTAAGTATCCGGTTCTAGTTGTCATAAGGTCAAGGTACAACTCCGGGTCATCCTTTTACCGAGGGACACGGCTATTTGAATAGATAAACTTCCCTGCAGGGGTGCACCACATAACCCAACACGCTCGATCCCATTTGCCCGGACACACTTTCCTGGGTCATGCCCGGCCTCAGAAGATCAACACGTCGCAGCCCTACCTAGGCACAACAGAGAGGTCAGCACGCCGGTCTAAATCCTATGGCACAGGGGTCTGGGCCCATCGCCCATTGCACACCTGCACGTTGCGTGGGCGGCCGGAAGCAGACCTAGCCTAGCAGGCATTCCAGTCCAATCCGGCGCGCGCCGCTCAGTCGCTGACGTCATGAAGGCTTCGGCTGATACCACGACGTCGAGTGCCCATAACTGTTCCCGCGTAGTTGGTTAGTGCGTATAGACCAAATGGCCAGACTTAGATCAAATACCAAGAACTCGTTAAGCGTGTTATTTTGAAGTAACCGCGGACGCCGACCAGGGCCAGGCCCACCTCTCTCCTAGGTGGTCTCAACCTGCCCTGTCGCTCCGCCTCAAAGTAACAGTCGGGGGCCGTCGGGAACCCAGGCCCACCTCTACCGGGATGGAGCCACCTGCCCCTTCAGCCCCCATCTCTGAAAAGTATCATAAGTAATGTAACAGTATAAAGTATATAGCATATGCCCGTGATCACCTCCCGAGTGATCACGGTCCAGTAGTATAGCATGGCAGACGGACAAGAGTGTAGGGCCACTGATGGAACACTAGCATCCTATACTAAGCATTTAGGATTGCAAGTAAGGGTAACAACTGTAGCAACAATAACAGGCTATGCAGCAGAATAGGATTAACCGATAGCAGTAACATGCTACACTACTCTAATGCAAGCAGTAGAGAGAAGAATAGGCGATATCTGGTGATCATGGGGGGGGGGGCTTGCCTGGTTGTTCTGGCAAGTAGGAGGGGTCGTCAACACCGTAGTCGTACTGGGTAGCGGCGGCGTCGGTCTCGGGGTCTACGGAGAAGAAGAGGGTGAAGAAACGGTAAATACGGAGCAAACAAAGCATCACACAAAATATAACAAGGCAATACGCGGTGCCAGGGGTAATCCAACGCGGGGATAGGTGATACCGGCAAAGGGGGGAAACATCCGGAAAAGTATTCCCGGTGTTTCGCATTTTCGAACAGATGAAACGGAGGGGAAAATTTGCGTGTTCGATATGCTAGGGGTGTGTGGCGGACTAACGGGCTGTGTAATCGGATTCGTCTCATCGTTCTGAGCAACTTTCATGTACAAAGTTTTTCCATCCGAGCTACGATTTATTTTATATTAATTTTAAAAGATTTAATCGTTTTTAGAATTTACTTAATTATTTTAAATCAACATTATCTAGAATAGTGCATGCTGACATCATCATGCCATCAGCAGTCAACGGAGGTGTTGACTGGGTCCCTGACGTGTGGGTCCCGCATGTCATAGGTACAATAATCTAATTAACCTATTAATCAGTTTAATTAGTTAATTAGGTAACTAATGTTTTTAGTTTAATCAAACAAGATTAATTAAGTTAATTAATCAAGTTAATTAATTATTTAATTAGTTAACATTTTTATTTACTTATTATTTATTTATTTATTTTTAAAATTCTTTTTTTATTAAACGTTCCAGGGGCTGGGCCCCATCACTACAACAAAAACCCTACTATAGCAACGCATACGTAGCAATGAACCAAGAACAAGCGTTGGGTTAAACAAACGGGGATCGCTAATGCGCGCGCGAGCGCTCCGACGCTCGATTTTCCGACCAGGCAACCTGTTCCCGATTAAGCAACTGTATCTGAACACATTATTGCTAATTAAAAAAAGAAACCCCACCCCATCACCCCGTTAAAATCAGGGGGGCATGGTTAATTGAGGGATGGAAAGTTACGTGAGCCCAGCCGGAATTTCAGGGGTGGTTCTAGATTAAACGTGCATGCACGTATGGGTTAGTTGCATGGTCAATGGAATAGTGGGGCCATCATTTAAATACATGAAAACAATGACTATGACTGATTTGGAAAGAGATAGAGCGTGTAGAAAGCTGAGTATGGCTGCGCGAAGGGGATCGCGCGTCGCGACGCTCGCCCGCGGAAGAGTCCTTTCGTAAACCCAACTTCCCACCTCCCCACGAAAGACCAACCTCCTGTAACCCACCTCCACCTTATTATGCGCACCCCTCCGTGAAAATATCAGCGATCCAAGCAATAAAAAAAAATCCCCACCACCTCTCTTTCCTGATTCACATCTCTCACCCGTGCTCCATGTCAACGACAACAATGATGCCGCCACCATCTCCGATTCCGCGCAGCTTCACTTTCACCGCCCCTCGCCGGCCCAGATTCCCTTCGCCGGACCAGCTTCCTCTCCTCCGGCGCGACGTCCTTCGCGCCCTTGCACGCGCCCCCACGGCAATCTTAGGCGCCACGGGTCATCGGCGCTCCTGCGCCTCCGGTTTGTCGGTCCACTAACCCCGCGTCTTCGAATGCGCGGCTGCGGGCTCGCGCTCCACGACACTACTCCGCCTCGGCGACCTCTACTCCGACGTCTATGGTTCAGTAAGGCATTTCTCCCCTCTGTTCTTACCCTTTCTGTCCTTCGCTGTCGTGGAGTCGTGGTTTGCGACTGGATACACTAACAACCGCAGCTACTCTCTCCCAGGTAGGCTGCCATGGTTGCCTACAGCTTACCCGACAACTCACCAAGACTCATCTCCCCCAAGAAGGTGATTGTTATCTTATCCCCAACAATCAGTTCCCTGTAATTTAAAAACATGGTGGCTTCTATAATTCCATCGGTATTTGGTGCCCCAACTTCTGCAATATTCCACTTGTTCCATGGATGGACCAATTAGGTACTAGATTGGAGCATGTCTGTCCCCTTACAATTCAATTGGTCCATGAATAGTGGTACTGCTGTACTTATGTCATGGCTAGTGATCCTCCTTTTTTTTCAGGAAACCAGTTCCTCTAATTTCTCATGCATGTTCTTGCTGCTGACCCTCAGTCTTAGTTGTGCAGACCACAATTGTGTTTGCACGTATGGTATCCATATGTACTTCTCTAGATGTCTATTGTACTCTAGAGTGCCAAATTATACTGCAGAACAAACTGTTTTTAGATGATTATTCACTAGTCTTGTTTAGATATCAATGCTTGCATCTTATGATGCTTGTTAGGAGAGAATTTAGTTGCCATGGAAACAGGGATGCTTGCGCATTATTTCTTCAATCCTTTGACAGTGATTCTTATATCAGAAGGATGCATCACCACGAAAATGCTTTGTGTGATGCCGCACTACATCTTTTATTCTCCACTAGTATGTGAATTTTAAGCGAAAAGTCCATTCTGCACCCGAGCTCATATGCTCCCGCATGAACAGTAAAATCAAAAAAAATTCAAAAAATTCCAATTTTTTTTTAGAGAAACATTGACAAAAATTCTAAGTGCCTGCAAAAATTCATCATGAAATCACATTCCTGTAAGGCGTGGCAAAAAAAACAAATTCAGTGCTTCAAAATGCGTTTGAAAGTAGCTTTTTCAGAGTACTGTTTTTGTTTTTTTTGCCACGCCTTCTAGGAATGTGATTTCATGACAGATTTTTGCAGGCACTTAGAACTTTTGTCAATGTTTCTCTCAAAAAAAATTGGAATTTTTTAAATTTTTTTTGATTTTTTTTCGATTTTACTGTTCACCCGAGCTCATTTGAGCTCGGGTGCAGATTAGCCGCGTCCAATTTTAAGCTGCTACTTAGTGAACTATGGTCTTGCAGGTTTACAGAAAATATCAAAGATTCAAAGATACAAAGCGCCTAGTCCCTCTTGAACCTCTGCGGCTCTGCCTAGCGCATATCCCCTGCATTGTTTCCCTATTGTCTTGTGCCATCCCCAGTTCTAGGCGTCCATCATCAATGATCTCCCCTCACTGGATAAGAATTTCGGTTAGTAATCAACAGTGCAGGGGCAGGGGTGGTGTCTCCTCAATGGGCCAAAAAATCGGAGGTTTGATGGCAGCTCCCTGACGCACAGTGGCAGTGCAGCGACTCTCAGATGCACAAGGGCGTCGCGGCGACTCCCAGACGTACAGTGGTTGTGCGGCCACCCCAGATGCACAATGGCGGCGCGGCGACTCCCAGATGCACAGCAGCAGAACGGCGGCTCTATAGTGATGGTACGTATTGTAGCATGGCCGATTAGCCATTTGCCTCATCCCATCCAATCCAGTCCCATAGCTTAGTCACGTAAGCTGATTTTCTTTTCATAGTTCTAATTTCACATTGATTCATCTCTGATTACTGGTTGGCACTTATTGTAGTTTTTTGCGGCTCTATGGGCTCATGTTTCTTGTATTTGTATTGATTAAATTTCCTTAGATGAGCTTTGCCTTATTCCTACGGTATAATGCAAGATACAGCAGCTAGAAGTTAAACGGATATTTCTAGGTGTAGTTGCAGCTATTTGTTTTGTCATATTACTAGGTGTAGTTGCGGCTATTTGTTTCGTACTACTATAGTTGTTCTGCGAGGGAGGAAAACTTGGATGCCTATACATGTATGAAACTGGCTACACAGTGTTCGACTTTGCGGCATTTTTTTTGTTGAAATTCAACTAATTACTATTGAAAAATTACCTTGCAATTTGGACAGTAATCTTTTACTTGAAATACCGAACCATTTCCCCTAACAAAGTTTATTTGTTAATTAAATGTATTGGCAATACCAACGTCCGTCAATTTCTCCATATTTCAAGTTATCTTAGAGAGTTCATATTCAGAGAAGAACCATTTGGTTAGATCACCGTATCACTGGCAGCCGATCTACTGTGTGATTTGTAAGTGCATAAATTAAATTAAACTTCTCCGGTCTACCCAAGGTATTGGCTTATGGAGATGACAATCTGTCTATGGAGTAAATTTAATTTCAGTACGCATACATTTGAAATATTGGTGTTTGGTGATCTAAATTACCAATATATATTGCAGAATCTCGGGTTATAGAAACTGGATTGTTCCAGGCAGTGGCGACGCTACATAATGACTGCAATGTCAAATGACCACACAAGGTACAAGTTTGTCACTTGTGTTGTACTACATTCAAGTTTAGTTTATGTACATATATTCTAAATTTACAGCTGTGACATCAGAACTTATGACACTAAAAATTACTCCCTCTGATCCGAAACAAGTGTCACAGTTTTGCACTATGGCTAGTTCAACCTTAGTTCAAAACTGAGACACTTTTTATGGATCGGAGAGAGTAGAAGACTACTGGTGCAATGTTGGAATTGCTACGAGGCAGAAAATTTTAATTATACTCATGAATATTTTTCCTATCTATCATAGGCCTCTCTTTTTTCCCACCTAATTTGTATTAACTCTAACTAAATATAAGACCTTTTTTGCAGACGTCTTATATTTAGTTTCAGAGGTAGTACAAAATAGCACTTTTCTTGCATGTGAAAAGAGCCATAATGCTTCTGTGAGACAAGACTTTTTGTGGCTAGATTAGGTAAAACAATTTGTGAAATACTGTATGCGTGGCTTACATTGCCTCGCTTCCTATAAAATAGTCAGCAAGGGGAAACTTAATTATGGAATGAGCTTAGTTAGTTAAGTAAGGTACAATGTCTTTTCAGCTATAGATGTGATACTTGCCAAATCACTAGTCTAGGTTTCTGGTTGGAACATATCACACCATCTTCACTCATGCTATTGCCGACCAGTCACATAAGTTTATTTGATATCATTAGATATGTATTGTAGAATTTAAATAATGATGACTGAAATATGTCCTGCTTTGTGAAATGATACCTAATTATGGTTGCTGTTTGTATGTTTTCAAACAATCTGTGGTTACCAAACTAATGAACTGTAGTTTTGCTTCAGTAGAGGTACATGCAGTGCAAGTAGATGCAACATTAGCAAAATCTGCAAATGTAGTTCATTTGTTGCTCTATATTTTGCTAATCTTTTAACCTACTGATCTCATTTCTTTATTGTTGTAGATTGCTAACATAAGTTGATGATGCATAGCTCAGATGTTGATTGCAAGGTCAGATGTTGGTAGCAAGGTCAAGAATGGGGCTGCTACTAGATAGTCTTACCTTATGTTTTAGGATGTCATTTCCAATGTCCATGTTTTAGGCGTTGATTGAAACGTCCATAACTTGGCTACTAGTATCACATCTTGTAATCTTTGGATCCTGTTCTAGTATCACATCTTGTATACTTTGAACCATGCTCTTTGTAATACAACATAGTAAATTTAATATATGAGACCAATCCCTTTTTTATATTGTATCACCATTGGTCTTTTCATTATGGCTGGCAATATATAAAACAACATTACTTGATGTGATATGTGGGACTGCAACGCATATGATGTGTTGTTGGGCTATAACCCTATACGTTGCTAAATTGCAACGCTTCTTCACACTATTTACCAACGCATGAATATACGTTGTTGCAGACCCTTCCAACGCCGCCAAGGCAACGCATATTAATCCGTTGGTGTAGACCTTAGCAACACATATATGGACATACGACAACGCATTGATGCGTTGCTGAAGGGGGGTTCCTGTTGTAGTGCATGTGTCATTGGCACTGGGCCAAAGCGGGCGCAGGGTGGCGGTTACGGGCGTGGCCCGATTGGGCGCACGTCCAGGGGCGCACGGCGGCCGTGGCCATGGCCAAAGCAGTGGCGCGGCGAGGCTAGGCGGGCAGCGCGGTGGAGCACGCGCGTGGGACGAGCTCCGGCGCCCAGCGGCGTCGCGCGCGAGCACGGAGTGGCTGCGGGTGGAAGCGGGCGCAGTCGCGGGCGGCAGCGAGCATCGTCGGGCCATGTAGGGAGGAGGCCAGGGTGTGTGGGGCACGGACGGAGCGCAGCCGTGGACGCGGTGACCGCGGTAGCGAGCGGGGGCTCAACGACGGGAGAGAGAGGGAGTGAGGAGGGGAGGCGGCGGCTCACAGGGGTGCTGCAGGGGTTCGGGCAGCGGGGGTCGAGGAGGTGGACGGGGACGACCGGGCGATGGGGAGGAGATCCGGCGACGAGCGTCGGCGGAGCGGCTCCAGGCGGCAGGGGGCGTGCGGCAGGGGCGGCGCCGGTGATGAAGCTGCAACCAACATGGGGCCGTTGGCGGCGGCGGCGCGGGGCGGCGGCCTGCTGGCGGTCGCCGGTGACGGAGGGAGGCGGGGCACCGATGCACGCGAGGGGATCGGGCGCGGGGAGCTCCTCTCCCCGGCATGATGCGTGCGTGCGTGTGTGTGTGTGTGTGTGGTGTGGTGGCGGCGGGTGAGGGAGACGAGGGGGGAGGTGGGGATCGTGAGGGGAGTGGGGCGTTCGGGGGTTAGGTCACGAGGGAGGGGCCATATAGGCCAGGAGAGGTGCGGCTGGGCCGGCCCGATTGGCCCCGAGGCCATCTGGGTCATGGCCCAGCGAGGGGGGTGTTCTTTTTTTTGTATTTTGTTTTTCTTAATTTTTCTTTTACCGTTTTACTTTTAGTTTCTCTTTATTTATTTATTTTATAATTATGATCTTAGTTCCTAAAAATAGTATTACTACTTATTCTAATGCCACTATACCTTGGGCACCAAACTTAATTAGTTTAATATGTTATATTTTATAAAGGGCATTTAATTATTGGTTTTGGCTTCTGTTCTATTTAATTCGGAGTATTCAAACATTTCACAACAATGTGGTTTCACCACCATAATCATCTATGATTTATTTGCTACAATTTGAACATTTTCTATTTGATAATTGAAAACTTTAATTCTTTGACTTTTTTTTGAATTTGGATTTTGAATCGGTTTTGAACTAACGCGAGATTAGCAACAGTAACTGAAGTGACGTGGCATCATTAGCAGAGGTTCACTGTAGCTTAATTATCCGGGCGTCACAATTCTCCTCCACTACAAGAAATCTCGTCCCAAGATTTAAGAGGTGGAAAACGGGGGAAAAGGTCTGATTACGAAATTCTAACGAATCTTATCGGTCTTGGTTGCTCTTCTCGAGGTCGATCCATAGCATTGATGTCTCCATTCCTATGCATCAATGCATCAAGATGAAGTTATCGTTCTTCCTTTGGGATCTTCATCGTACTTACGAAAGGATAAAAGGGGAAAAACTCTATAAGGACGAATTCTAACAAAATTGAGCATCGGACGGTTAACTCAGGGGAAGAAGCATAAGTATCTCTCGAATTGAAACTTAAGAAGATATCGAGAGCAAAGTAAGAAGGTACCATGAGAAGTTTCAAACAGATAGGCAATCGTTCGATGTCTGAAACACAGTGCGATAGGGGTCCAGAGCAACGAGATTAAGTATTGCGTCTGTTACCAGAATAGATCACTAGGAAGGTGGCCCGTGAATTACATACGAGGCCACACGCGAGGAATAACTTGGGAAACCGGGGGGTGTGCAGGAGAGTCAGGTTTCGATCCTATGGAACTGTGGGTTATGGGCCCACCATGTGGTTTAAAGTAGAAAGGGGGCTGACATCTTGCACGGTCACGATAGCAAGGCATGTCAGAGGGTAGCCTGTTAGTTATGTCGGCAACAACATCGATACCAAGGGCGAGGGACGAAGAGAACCATTTTCCCGCTCATTGAACGAGGCGGACCAATAGGCAAAGTTCTCGTCCATCGGTGGTTACCGGAATGCTATCGACAAATGCAACAGGGTCTTACTGACACGGTTGTACACCAAGGTGTTTAGATAAGCAGAAGAATATTACTGCTTAGATCCTATAGATCACAAGGAAGGTTAAACAAATCAATGGAAAGGAAAATATGATCATCAGACCAAACAGAACAATGGAAAGGAAAATGTGTTTGACACATATACCAGGGGTATACCCTTCCCAAGGACAAGCAGAGCAAGATATACACAACATGATAGAAAGTAGAAACCATTTAGGTAAGGGAAGAGGAATTTGATGACAATACCCATACAACGGTGTTTTGGATAATTGATAAAGAAAAGATAGCATTGCTTCAAATGTTCTTATTGAAGATCGGAGTACCACAGACATGCTTCGAGATAGCATTGACAGGGTCTTCAAGCAAAGGTCAGACCTTAGATACACAAAGGATCCATCAGGAACAACTTATAGAATAAGTCTTACAATTTCCTCATGGAAGAATGGTTAACCTTGTTAAAAAGGAAACTATAACACTAGGTGCTCCGGCCAGGTGTGCTAGGCATGACATCACCTTATCCGGTCACGTAAAGATGTTATAACTCCTGGAAATGTGTTCCAACCATCATATCTGACCGAGGTTCAGATTCGATTGGCGTCAGGATACCTCAGACTTAGGATGCCTGAGAAGAAAAAGGCGCAACTTAATTTGATGAGATGGTATTGCAAGATTCTCGGGAAATGAACTATGGAAGCAAGTTCCGAATTAAGAGACCAAGGAGAAGACGAGGATGTGGCTGATGGACTCAGCGACAATTTATCGGGAATTCCAACAAGATGGATTTCCACAATTATGTGAACAAGGAGATAATATTTGTCAGATCAAATGGTATAATGAGGTATGCTCGAGGAAAACATACGCAATTAAACATTGGTTGAAAGGTGCACACAAAATATGGGCTTAGGTAGCATGATCAATGTTAGAATGGTGATTCGATAACCAATGGTCTAACAATGAAATATCGACCATTAACTTCAAAGCAATAGGGTTGCTAGAAGTTTTGAAGTCGCACAGCATAGTTCAATTTTCGGTTAGGTTAGAAACAACACGGGGACCAAGGAATGAACGGATGTGGCAAGAAGGATCACCTATATCAAGAATTCTTAAGAGGTGGTGAAATTCTCACGACATTCTTGACATAAAAGATGGTAATACTCCAAGGTAAAGAAGAACAAATGCTGGATAGCAAGGAACTCAAGGTACATCTCAGAAGAAGTTAAAATGTTGACGATGATCACGACACATTTATCTAGAGGTTTCAAGAAGATGTAATCGATCGGCGACGACATCACACCAAGGGAATGGTGAAGCAAAAGGTTACTGGAACCATGGGTACGACACAAACTCGAAATCAAGTTAGCTATTCAAGGAGAAAAGATATGACAAGGGAGATTGACGTAAGATTAGCTCACCGTCAAAATTTGTGCTCCGGGAAGAAGGACCAAGTAGCACAATTAAAATTAGCACGGTAATGATGTAGCCGAACAGGCTAGGAATGACGTGATCGAGTACAAACTCGTAGGTAAAGAAGATTACTAACAGTTGTTGAACCATAGTGCGGACTCGGTTCAGTTATCAGTGTCTTTGGGAGTTTAATAACTCAGAGCCCGTGAAAAATTGGAATCAGTGAGAATGTAGTACTTGATGAAGAAATCATAAGAAGTTATGCAGTTCCATGATAATCTCGAGATACCAGGGGGTAATACTCGACGACAGATCAAAGTAGAGGTTGGAATAGGGTATTGCTTTGTAGAAGACAAGTGCTTAAACTTGTCCGAGAAATGGGATCAAAGAAGAACACTATGGTCGAAAACCACGATTGCAAAAGACCAAATCCCAGATATAAGATGAAATTATATCAAGGGGATAATTATTGTTACGAGAAGCTTCCATGACAAGATCTACATCGTGTCCATGGGCATGAACACAAAGTTCAAGCTCGACTCCCACTTCTTCAGTGTATAACCTTCCATTCACCTCTCTCTTTTTTTGAAAATGACATTAGTTGTTGAAAGTTTTACCTGGTGCAATACCAGATAAGTATGACCCGTGAAATCTTTCGGGTTCACTCAGAATAGTGAAGGCATTGGTTCAACCCATTGGGGCATCTTAGGAACATATGCCACAAGCTTCAATAATAAATATTACCAGCTCAAAAGTAGAGCATGGTTGGACAAAATCAAAGAATAGGATTTACCAATAGCATTATGCATCAGGGAAGGAACTCCATGTTATGAGAATATGCAAGAACAGTCGGATAATAATCCACCAAAGGATCTGATGGTCCTCAAGGGATCTGATGTAAACATCGGTACTCAACCAGAGAAAAACAAATGCAAGGATATCAGACTATAGAAACAACTAACTAATTCAAAGCTCAAATGCAAAAGAATTATGATTTCCGATCAAGGGATCAGAAGCAAACGCTCTGATTAGGGATGGATAAGTTGCGTAGACTTAGGGGTACAATCGATGGCAATCCGATTGGTCGAGAACCAGCTCATGTTTAAAACGATGTCTGAGCCAGAAGGATAAATCCTGAGGATTGCAAGCATCCGCAGCATATTGAATCCACGGACTCAAGATGATAGTGACAAAGGATGCTAATAAGATTACTAGACTTATGGGATTAACCATAATGTAAGCAAACAAGAATTTCAAGAGCAATAGGCTGCTGAGGATTTTCGGAAGATCGAATGGTATTTCGAAGATTGGTGACATACATGAATCAACTAGGGATGAGTAGATACTCGGTAAGTGCGAGAAATTATCCGTAGGGGTATTCATGTGGCAAAGAACAGCAAGGCAGTAGGCACCAAGTATTCTCAGACATTAGAGAGAATTTCGGGTTATCTTGTAATAACAAGATCAACGGGGAATGATTGTAAGAATGGCAAGTGTACTTGGTTATCCATTGGGGTTTATCGATGGAATGGAATTGCAAAAGCGATGGCACAAAGTATGGAGGAAACATCGGAGAGTAACTTCGGAATCTTCTAGTGCAGCCATCAATCATCTAGAGTGAGGGGCTCTCCGGAAATAAATAATTACGAGAACCTAGAGTTAGAGTTAGCAAAATCATTTAACCCGAATAGAAGAGAGATCAGAGTCCCAGAGTATAGATCGAGGAGTAAAAGATCCTAATACCACCCAATGGCGACGTGGGCCCGTAAGCCACACAGCAATGTTAGTAAAAGTTTTGCAATGTCTAGACTCGACTTCGGCCAAGGAGTGTGGAAGGGGGATTCCTACAGGCAGTCGGCTCTGATACCAACTTGTGACGCCCCTGATTCAATCGTACACTAATCATGCACGCAAACGTGTACGATCAAGATCAGGGACTCACGGGAAGATATCACAACACAACTCTAAAAACATAAATAAGTCATACAAGCATCATAATACAAGCCAGGGGCCTCGAGGGCTCGAATACAATTGCTCGATCATAGACGAGTCAGCGGAAGCAACAATATCTGAGTATAGACATAAGTTAAACAAGTTTGCCTTAAGAAGGCTAGCACAAACTAGGATGCAGATCGAAAGAGGCGCAGGCCTCCTGCCTGGGATCCTCCTAAACTACTCCTGGTCGTCGTCAGCGGCCTCCACGTAGTAGTAGGCACCTCCGGTGTAGTAGGATTCATCGTCGATGGTAGCGTCTGGCTCCTGGGCTCCAGCATCTGGTTGTGACAACCAGGTAGAATGGAAAGGGGGAAAAGAGGGAGAAAAGCAACCGTGAGTACTCATCCAAAGTACTCGCAAGCAAGGAGCTACACTACATATGCATGGGTATATGTGTAAAGGGCCACATCGGTGGACTGAACTGTAGAATGCCAGAATAAGAGGGGGATAGCTAATCCTATCGAAGACTACGCTTCTGGCCACCTCCATCTTGCAGCATGTAGAAGAGAGTAGATGGTAAGTTCACCAAGTAGCATCGCATAGCATAATCCTACCCGGCGATCCCCTCCTCGTCGCCCTATTAGAGAGCGATCACCGGGTTATATCTGGCACTTGCAAGGGTGTGTTTTATTAAGTATCCGGTTCTAGTTGTCGTAAGGTCAAGGTACAACTCCGGGTCGTCCTTTTATCGAGGGACACGGCTATTCGAATAGATAAACTTCCCTGCAGGGGTGCACCACATAACCCAACACGCTCGATCCCATTTGGCCAGACACACTTTCCTGGGTCATGCCCGGCCTCGGAAGATCAACACGTCGCAGCCCTACCTAGGCACAACAGAGAGGTCAGCACACCGGTCTAAATCCTATGGCGCAGGGGTCTGGGCCCATCGCCCATTGCACACCTGCATGTTGCATGGGCGGCCGGAAGCAGACCTAGCCTAGCAGGCGTTCCAGTCCAATCCGGCGCGCGCCGCTCAGTCGCTGACGTCACGAAGGCTTCGCCTGATACCACGACGTCGAGTGCCCATAACTATTCCCTCGTAGTTGGTTAGTGCGTATAGACCAAATGGCCAGACTCTGATCATATACCAAGAACTCGTTAAGCGTGTTATTTTGAAGTAACCGCGGGCGCCGACCAGGGCCAGGCCCACCTCTCTCCTAGGTGGTCTCAACCTGCCCTGTCGCTCCGCCTCAAAGTAACAGTCGAGGGCCGTCGGGAACCCAGGCCCACCTCTACCGGGATGGAGCCACCTGCCCCTTCAGCCCCCATCTCCGAACAGTATCATAAGTAATGTAACAGTATAAAGTATATATCATATGCCCGTGATCACCTCTCGAGTGATCACGGCCCAGTAGTATAGCATGGCAGACGGACAAGAGTGTAGGGCCACTGATGGAACACTAGCATCCTATACTAAGCATTTAGGATTACAGGTAAGGGTAACAACTGTAGCAACAATGACAGGCTATGCAGTAGAATAGGATTAACCGATAGCAGTAACATGCTACACTACTCTAATGCAAGCAGTAGAGACAAGAATAGGCGATATCTGGTGATCAAGGGGGGGGGGCTTGCCTGGTTGTTCTGGCAAGTAGGAGGGGTCGTCAACACCGTAGTCGTACTGGGTAGCAGCGGCGTCGGTCTCGGGGTCTACCGGAGAAGAAGAGGGGGAAGAAACAGTAAATACGGAGCAAACAAAGGATGACACAAAATATAACAAGGCAATACGCGGTGCCAGGGGTAATCTAACGCGGGGATAGGTGATACCGGCAAAGGGGGAAAACATCCGGGAAAGTATCCCCAGTGTTTCGCGTTTTTGGACAGATGAAACGGAGGGGGAAAGTTGCGTGTTCGATATGCTAAGGGTGTGTGGTGGATGAACGGGCTGTGTAGTCGGATTCGTCGCGTCGTTTTGAGCAACTTTCATGTACAAAGTTTTTCCATCCGAGCTACGGTTTATTTTATATTAATTTTAAAAGATTTAATCGTTTTTAGAATTTACTTAATTATTTTAAATCAACATTATCCAGAATAGTGCATGCTGACGTCATCATGACGTCAGCAGTCAACAGAGGTGTTGACTGGGTCGCTGACGTGTGGGTCCCGCATGTCATAGGTACAATAATCTAATTAACCTATTAATCAGTTTAATTAGTTATTTAGGTAACTAATGTTTTTAGTTTAATTAAACAAGATTAATTAAGTTAATTAATTTAGTTAATTAATTACTTAATTAGTTAACATTTTTATTTACTTATTATTTATTTATTTATTTTTAAATTCTTTTTTTATTAAACGTTCCACGGGCTGGGCCCCATGTGTCATTGGCACAGGGCCAAAGCGGGCGCAGGGTGGCGGGTACGGGCGTGGCCCGATTGGGCGCACGTCCAGGGGCGCACAGCGGCCGTGGCCGTGGCCAAAGCAGCGGCGAGGCTAGGCGGGCAGCGCGGTGGAGCACGCGCGTCGGACGAGCTCCGGCGCCCAGCGGCGTCACGCGCGAGCACGGAGTGGCTGCGGGCGCAGTCGCGGGCAGCGGCGAGCATCGTCGGGCCATGCGGGGAGGAGGCCAGGGTGTGCGGGGTACGGACGGAGCGCAGCCGTGGACGCGGTGACCGCGGCCGCGAGCGGGGGCTCAACGACGGGAGAGAGAGGGAGTGAGGAGGGGAGGCGACGGCTCACAGGGGTGCTGCAGGGGTTCAGGCAGCGGGGGTCGAGGAGGTGGACGGGGACGACCGAGCGATGGGGAGGAGATCCGGCGACGGGGCGGTGGCCGGCGACGACCGTCGGCGGAGCGGCTCCGGGCGGCAGGAGGCGTTGCGGCAGGGGCGGCGCCGGTGATGAAGCTGCAACCAACATGGGGCCGTTGGCGGTGGCGGCGCGGGGCGGCGGCCTGCTGGCAGTCGCCGGTGACGGAGGGAGGCGGGGCACCGATGCACGCGAGGGGATC
>NC_057799.1:438097296-438101697 GCF_018294505.1 Triticum aestivum
GGGGTGTTCTGTTTTTTTTGTATTTTGTTTTTCTTAATTTTTCTTTGACCGTTTTACTTTTAGTTTCTCTTTATTTTAGTTTTTCTATAATTATGATCTTAGTTCCTAAAAATAGTATTACTATTTATTCTAATGCCCCTATATCTTGGGCACCAAACTTAATTAGTTTAATATGTTATATTTTATAAGGGCATTTAATTATTGGTTTTGGCTTCTGTTCTATTTAATTCGGAGTATTCAAACATTTCACAACAATGTGGTTTCACCACCATAATCATCTATGATTTATTTGCTACAATTTGAACATTTTCTATTTGACAATTGAAAACTTTAATTCTTTGACTTTATTTTGAATTTGGATTTTGAATCGGTTTTGAACTAACGCGAGATTAGCAACAGTAACTGAAGTGACGTGGCATCATTAGCAGAGGTTCACTGTAGCTTAATTATCCGGGCGTCACATCGCCCCCGAGACGCGCTCCGGGCGCGACATGTCGGTTTTTCGCCTTTCCGCTGGGACGGCGAACCCCGATGGCATTCCCCGTTCTTTCGAGCTCCTCCTGCCGCCGTGTGATGGCATTGAGCCAGACGCCGACCCGGACCACATCTCGCGCTTCACGCGCTCCCTCATCCGTTTCTCGGTCTCGACCCACGTCTCTGAGACGCATGACTACCGTCTGCCATCGCCGCCGCCCCCACCGGCTGTGGACGCCAGTGACGACGACCGTGGCTCGCCACCCGTCCCTGGCCCGTGGCTCCGCCGGCATGATTTCCCTCCTGGCCATTCCTCTAGCTGGGCGCCTCGTCGCTCCAGCCGTGGCGCCGGTTCCTCCGGCCGCCGGCCGCCTCCTCACCGTGGATGGCAAGGTGTCCTGGGCCCACACCCAGATGCTTCCACACCCTTGCCTCGGATCCCTGCTGATCAGCGCTTGGGCCCTACCCTGCTTTTGGATAAAGTTGGCCCCCCGCTGACGCCGCCTGTCTCTGCCACGGCCCTGGCCATCCAGATCCCATTGGGGCCACGCGACTGCTTTGCCCCTGTTCAAACTGGCCCGCTGACAGGTCCGCCCGCCTCCCCTGGGGATCGGTGGGACGCGACCTCCCATCGTTCGACACGTGGCGCCCCGGCCACGGCCGAGGGGGCTCCCTAAGCTTCCCACCTCCCGGCCCCGTCTCTGATTGGCGCTGCCACACCTGGGTTCGTGCTGTCGCCTACCTTGGGCCCCACCACTCCCCGGCTTGGTTGGTGCTCCCCCCGAGGACGAGTTGTCGCCTGCTACAACCCAGGCCTCTACCCTGCCCCTGGTTGGGGAATCCGGTGCTACCAGTGGTCCTACCTCCGCGCAGCCTGTCAGCTCCGTGCCGTTGGCGGATTCCTTGGCCTCGGCCTTAGATCCCACATAGACCCACCTACCCGCGAAGGGGAATGATCCCTAGGAGGATCTTTTGACACTGGCCAATCCTTTGGTGGGCTCCGCCCACGTTCACTAGTAGAAAACAGGGTACTAGTCCCGGTTCCAGAGGGCCTTTAATTAGTCCCGGTTCTGGAACCGGGACAAAACAAACGACACTAATGCCCAAAACCTTTAGTCCTGGTTGGCTTATGAACTGGGACCAAAGGAGCTCCACGTGGCCGCTGTGGGGCGCCCAGGCAGGAGGACCTTTAGTCCCAGTTGGTAACACCAACCGATACTAAAAGGCAGCCACGCGTCAGCAGCTCCCAGGCGTTGGGTTTTTTGTTTTTTTGAAGGGGGGGGGAGTTTAGGGGTTTCATATTGTGTTAGCTAGCTAATATAGAGAAGTGACCTCTGTTTCTCCGTGCTTGGTCGATGCTAGCTACTACATATATATAGAGAGAACTCGACGCTAGCTAGTAAGCAAATGAAGGAAACCATTAATTACACAAGATCGTCATGAACATATATAAAGATAAGTGACCTCTCTTTCTCCGTGCTTGGTCGAACAACAAGTTTTCGTATATCTATTCGACGCTACAACATATATACAATATAACACCACTTAAAATCCCTAACATCATCTACCTAAGATTCATTTGCAATTCAACATGGTATTCTCCGTGTTCAGGTATGACATGGTCAAGAAAGAATCCCGCCAATTCCTCTTGAATTGCTTGTATGCGATCATGGGGTAGGAGTTCTTCCTGCTTCTCCCACATCTAATTTAAGAGAAGGGGTCAATACATATATATGAATGAAACTCAACACAATTGATGGTAATAAAATAAAATTATGAATATTGTTTACGTACTTCAAATTGTTTGTCAGACAAGAAGCCCCGCTCAGAGGTCGAGTGGCGAATGAACTCACAAACGTAGTATCCACATAAATTATTCCCGGGTGCCTGGTACAAGCACTTTACGAGAATAGAGTTCAATCAAACTGATAAGCAAGCATGATAATGGTATTGATGAAACTAGAATCCATGAGAGATGTGCGGAACTAGCTAGTACTACTTAATTTGGGGGTGTTTAAATCGCAGCTCCTTCAAACCCGAAACCATTCGGGCGAACTTTTTCCAAACCCTGCCATGCAAAGAAAATGATTACTTGATATCAGGAAATGAACAAAAGTTGCCGATATGGTGTAATAATGATTGAACGTATTTCTGGAGCATTGCAGTCATGTCCGCATAATCCTTGGGATCTTTACGTCTCGAGTCTAAGACAATTACAACTCCCCCTGTGACGCCCCCGATTCAATCGTACACTAATCATACACGCAAACGTGTACGATCAGGATCAGGGACTCACGGGAAGATATCACAACACAACTCTAAAAATAAAATAAGTCATACAAGCATCATAATACAAGCCAGGGGCCTCGAGGGCTCGAATACAAGTGCTCGATCATAGACGAGTCAGCGGAAGCAACAAATATCTGAGTACAGACATAAGTTAAACAAGTTGCCATAAGATGGCTAGCACAAACTGAGATACAGATCGAAAGAGGCGCAGGCCTCCTGCCTGGGATCCTCCTAAACTACTCCTGGTCGTCGTCAGCGGCCTGCACGTAGTAGTAGGTACCTCCAGTGTAGTAGGAGTCGTCGTCGACGGTGGCGTCTGGCTCCGAGGCTCCAACATCTGGTTGCAACAACCAGGTAAAAAGGAAAGGGGGGAAAGAGGGGAAAAGCAACCGTGAGTACTCATCCAAAGTACTCGCAAGCAAGGATCTACACTACATATGCATGGGTATCTGCGTAAAGGGGCAATATCGGTGGACTGAACTGCAGAATGCCAGAATAAGAGGGGGATAGCTAGTCCTGTCGAAGACTACGCTTCTGGCAGCCTCCATCTTGCAGCACGTAGAAGAGAGTAGATGGTAAGTTCACCAAGTATCATCGCATAGCATAATCCTACCCGGCGATCCTCCTCTCTTCGCCCTGTGTGAGAGCGATCACCGGGTAATATCTGGCACTTGGAAGGGTGTGTTTTATTAAGTATCCGGTTCTAGTTGTCATAAGGTCAAGGTACAACTCCGGGTCGTCCTGTTACCGAGGATCACAGATATTTGAATAGATAAACTTCCCTGCAGGGGTGCACCACATTACCCAACGCCCTCAATCCCCTTGGGCCGGACACACTTTCCTGGGTCATGCCTGGCCTCAGAAGATCAACACGTCACAGCCCTACCTAGGCACAACAAAGAGGCCAGCGCGCCGGTCTAAATCCTATGGTACAGGGGTCTGGGCCCATCGCCCATTGCACACCTGCACGTTGCGAGGGCGGCCGGAAGTAGACCTAGCCCCCTTAATACAAGCGCAGGCTTACGGTCCAATCCGGCGTGCGTCGCTCAGTCGCTGATGTCAAGAAGGCTTCGGCTGATACCACGACGTCGAGTGCCCATAACTGTTCCCACGTAGTTGGTTAGTGCGTATAGGACAGTGGCCAGACTCAGATCAAATATCAAGATCTCGTTAAGCGTGTTATTTAGAAGTATTCGCGGACGCCGACCAGGGCCAGGCCCACCTCTCACCTAGGTGGTCTCAACCTGCCCTGTCGCTCCGCCACAAAGTAACAATCGGGGCCGTCGGGAACCCAGGCCCACCTCTACCGGGATGGAGCCACCTGCCCCTTCAGCCCCCATCTCCGAACAGTATCATAAGTAATGTAACAGTATAAAGTATATAGCATATGCCCGTGATCACCTCCCGAGTGATCACGACCCAGTAGTATAGCATGGCAGACGGACAATAATATAGGGCCACTGATGGAATACTAGCATCCTATACTAAGCATTTAGGATTGCAGGTAAGGGTAACAACTGTAGCAACAATGACAGGCTATGCAGCAGAATAGGATTAACCGAAAGCAGTAACATGCTACACTACTCTAATGCAAGCAGTAGAGAGAAGGAATAGGCGATATCTGGTGATCAAGGGGGG
>NC_057799.1:438101925-438136617 GCF_018294505.1 Triticum aestivum
TGCTCTGGCAAGAGAAGGGTTCGTCGTCGATGTAGTCGATCACAGGGTACCGGCAGCAGTCTCGAGGTCTACCGGAAAAAAGTAACGGAGGGGGAACACAATAAATAACAGAGCAATCAAAGCATCACAAAGTATACACATGGCAATACGCGGTGCTAGAGGTGACCTAACGCAGTACTAGGTGATACCGGCAAAGGGGGGAAACATCCGGGAAAGTATCCCTGGTGTTTCGCGTTTTCGGACAAACGGACCGGAGGTGGATTGTTGCATGTTTGCGATGCTAGGGACGTGTGGCAGACGAACGGACTGTGTATTTGGATTCATCTCGTCGTTCTGAGCAACTTTCATGTATAAAGTATTTTCATCCGAGATACGATTTATTTCATATTGATTTTCAAAGTTTTAATGTTATTCTAAAATTATTTTAATTCGATTTAAATAGTGAAAAGCTATGTGTACACAGGAGAGGCCAGCTACAACCTATGACCTGTGGGGCCAGGGGACTCACTTGATCCAGTCAACTGTTGACTGGTCAACGGTGTGAATAGTGCATGTGGGACCCGCATGTCATTGACTTAGATAAATTATTTGATTTACTTCTTTTTTAAAATCCTAACAATTGGTACTACACGTCATCTACTATATTGGATTGCTTAATAACTACAGTAATTAAGCAAACTAAGGGCCGGCTACACACGGCCGTGGCCACAGCCGGCCACACACACCATACACACACGCGCGCGACACACACACAGCCCGGCCATGGCCAACAGCAGCGGATGCATCAGGCAGCGGCAACAGCGCGATAAGCAGTAGCAGATCAGCAGCAGCGGCAACGGCAAGCAGTAGCGCAACAGCTAGCAGCGGCAGCAGCTTGAGCGTCAGTAGTACGCAGCCAGCAGCAATAGCAAGAGCAGTAGGAGCGTCAGAGCAGGGAACAGGAGCAGCAGCAAAGCGGACAGCCGGGCAGCACGGCAACGGGCGGCCGCGGGTGTACGCAGGCGAGGGCAGCAGCAGTACAGGGCGTCCGTGGCCACCGCGGGCGTGCACGGCACGAGGGGTGAGCAAGCGGCCGCTGGTTGGGCGCGTGTAGGCAGCAGCAGCATACAGCAGTAGCGGCAACACAGAGTAGCGGCGGCGGGGAGGCCATGCACGGGCGCCCGCGCGTGAGGGCGCCGGCAGGGGCGGCGCGTGGGCATGTGGGGGCAGAGGAGCAGAGCTCCGGTGCGGCTAGGGAGGGCGAGGGTGCGGAGCAGAGCGACCAGGCGCGGTCGGGCGGAGCTGCAGCAAGGGGCGGATGGGCGTGGCGACAAGAACAGCTAGCTACGCACACAGGATCAAGCTACGAGCATAGGGGAAACGTCGAGGAGCTCACCACGGAGCACAAGATGGATCGGTGAGCGACTTAGGAGCAGCAGAGGCAGTGGATTCGGTGAGGAACTCCGGCGACCGAAGCGGGAAGAAGCCGTCGATCCCGAAGCTTGACGGCGCCCCAGCTCGATCTGGTGGCCGTAGTCGAAGTAGACGAGGCCGACACGTCTACTGGCGAAGTTTCAGCCGGCGGGGATGGCAGCGGCCACGACGACGGCGGCGAAGCGGTGACGGCTACGTTCGGATGCGAGTTCTAGATCGAACGAGGAAAGGGGAGATAGAATAAGGAGCTAGGATTTCGGCCGAGGGGTGCGGCAGTGTTTTGTAGGGCACCGGGGTGTGCTGGATGGCCGACACGCACGGTATGGCGCGGCCATGCCGGTGGATGGCCGCCACGATCCCCATGTCTCCTGTAGCGAGGTTGGGGATGGTCCAAGTTGGGCTGGGCTAGTTCCTGTAGCTAGTAGGCCGTGAGTCCAAAGAGTAGTTTAGTTTTATATATATTTCTATTTTCTATTTTAGCCACTGTTTTGTATTTAGCCTAAATACTAAATGATTTTAGTTAAAGTTGAAACTTCCCACAACATTACCTGCTGATATCTTGGTGTTGTCTAAAAAGTTTGAGGTTATTTGGAAAATAGGTTTATATTTAAATGGGCATAATAAGTGTTGCTTGTCCACATTAATTATTCCTAGGGGCAATTTAAAAATCCATTTAATGTTGGTTTCTACTTGTTAGATACTTAGTGAATATTTGTAAACCCTCGAACATTTTTATTTGACAGTTTGAAGAAATAAGTATTTGACTTGTTATTTGAAATTTGAATTGTTTTTGAACCATCGCGAGATTAATAACAATAATCGCAGTGACGTGGCATGATCAGCAGAGGTTCACTGTAGCTTAATTATCCGGGCGTCACAATTCTCCTCCACTACAAGAAATCTCGTCCCGAGATTTAAGAGGCAGAGTAAAGGGGCAAGGTTCTGGACACGAAATTCTAGCGAGTGTTCTCGGTCTTAGTTGCTCTTCTCGAAGAGGTTGATCCATTATGTCGATGTCTTCATTTCTCTGCTTCAAGTTATCATGATGAAGTCGTCCTCCTTTATTCGTGAATCACATCGTACTTACAGAAGAATAAAGGGGGTTATTCCGGAAGAAGACCTCTGCAAGGTTGACTACCTGGTAGCTAAGATCGGCGGAGGTGACGAAAAGTAACTCTTGAACTGAAACTTAAGAAAATTTTGAGAGCAAAGTAAGAAGGTACTATGAGAAGTACAAAAGGGTAGGCAATCGTTTGATGCCTGAAACTAAGTGTGAAAGGGGTCCAGAGTAACGAGAATAGGTATTGCGTCTGATACCAGAATAGATTACTAGGAAGGTGACCCGCGAATTATAGACAAAATCAAGCGCGAGGAATAACTTTGACAACAGGGTGTACAGGAGAGTCAGGTTTCGATCCTGTGGAACTGTGGGTTATGGGCCCACCATGTCGGTTAAAAATAGGAGCGGTGACATCTTGCACGGTCATGATAGCAAGGCATGTCAGAGAGTAGCATGTCAGTTATGTCGGCAACAACGTCGGTACCAAGGGCGAGGGACGAAGAGAACCATTTTCCTGCTCGTTGAAACGAGGCGGACCAATAGGCAAAGTTCTCGTCCATCGGTGGCTACCGGAATGCTATTGACAAATGCAACAGGGTCTTACTGACACGGTTGTACACCAAGGTGTTTACATAAGCAGTGACTTATTACTGCTTAGATCATATAAATCACCAGAAATGTTAAACAAATCAATGAAAAGGAAAAGGTGACCATCAGATTAAACAAAACAATGGAAAGGTAAATGTGTTTAAACACATGTTTCAGGGATATATCTTTCCCAAGGACAAGCAGAACATGATATCCATGACAGGATAGAAAGTAGATAACCGTTTAGGTAAGGGAAGAGGAATTTCATGACATAACCCAAACAACGGTATTTGGATAATGGACAAAGAAAATTTAGCATTGTTCTTCAAATGCTCTTATTGAAAATCGGAGTACCACAGACATGCTTCGAGGTAGCATTGGCATGGTCTTCAAGCAAAGGTCAGACTTTGGATACAAAGGATCCATCGGAAACAACTTATAGAATAAGTCTTACAATTTCCTCATGGAAGAATGGATAACCTTGCTGAAAAGGAATCTATAACAATAGGGCCTCCTGCCAGGTGTGCTAGGCACACCATCACCTTACCGGGTCACATAAAGACCAAAGTTATAACTCTTGGAAATATGTTCCAACCATCATATTAGACCGAGATTCAGTTCTGATAGGTGGCAGGATACCTCAGACTCAGGATGCCTGAGAAGAAAGGTGCAACACAAATTGTCGAGATGACATTGCAAGGTTCTCAGGGAAAAGAACCATGGAAGCGAGTTCAGAAACAAGAGTTCATCATTAAACCAAGGAAAGGGGTGAGGGGGTAGCTGATGGAGTCAGCGACAATCCTCGAGATTTCCAAAAAGGTGGATTTCCACAGTTATGTGAACAAGGAGATAACATTTGTCGGATCAAATGATATAATGATGTATGCTCGAGGAAAACATACATAATTAAACATTGGCTGAAAAGTGCACCCGAAACATGGGATTAGGTAGTACGATCAATGTTAGAATGATGATTCGATAACCAATAGTCTAAGAGTGAAATATCGACCATTAACTTCAAAGCAATAGGGTTGCTAGAAGTTTTGAAGTCGCACATCATAGTTCAATTATCGGTCCTCCGGTTAGAAACAACACGGGGACAAAGGAATGAACGGATATGGCAAGAAGGATCACCTGTATCAAGAATTCTTAAGAGGTGGTGAAATTCTCACGACATTCTTGACATAAAAGATGGTAATACTCCAAGGTAAGAAGAACAAATGCTGGATAGCAAGGATCTCAAGGTATAACACAAAACACGAACAAGTTTGTGTTGAACGGAAGGCAATAAAGTGGTCGATGATAAAACAAATCATCGAGGGCAAGGATGGTATTTCTCATCATGAATTCAATTGATATCCTGAAAGAGCTCGGAATGCTGATGATGATCACGACACATTTGTCGAGAGATCTCATGAAGATGTAATCGATCGGCGATGACATCAAGTTAAAGGACTGATGCAACATAAGATTATTGGAACCACAGATACGACACCAACTCGGAATCAAGCTTGTTGTTTGAGGTGAAACGATAAGACGAGGAAGATCGACGTAAGGTTAGCTCATCGTCAAAAATTGTGCTCCGAGAAGGACCAGGTAGCATAGTTAAAATCATCACAACAATGATATAGCCGAACAGGCTAGGAATGGCGTGATCGGGTACAAACTCGTACGTAAATAAGATTACTAAGAGTTGTTGAACCGTAGTGCGGACTCGGTTCAGTTACCGATGTCTTTGAGTGTTTCATAACTCAGAGCCCGTGAAAAATTGGAATCAGTGAGAATGTAATACTTGATGAAGAACTCATAAGAGGTTATGCAGTTCCATGATAATCTCGAGATATCAGGGGGGTAATGCTCGATGACAGATCAAATTAGAGGTTGGACTAGGGTATTGCTCTGCAGAAGACAAGTGCTTAAACTTGCACGAGAAATGGTATTTAAAGGAGAACATGGTCGAAACCACGATTGCAAAAGGCCAGATCCCAGATATAAGATGAACTTATACCAAGGGAATAATTACTTTAAGAAAAGCTTTAATGATAAGATCTACATCGTGTCCATGGGCATGAACACAAAGTTGAAGGTCGACTCCCACTTCTCCAATGCATAACCTTTCATTCACTGCTCTACTAAGAATTATTTGAGTGCGAAGATCTACCTGGTGAATTACCAGAGGAGTATGAACCTTGGAAAACTTTCGGGTTCACACATATTAAGGAAGGCATAGGTTCAACCCATCGGGGCATCTAAGAAACATATACTACAAGCTTCAAGAGTAATTATCACCAGCTCGAAAGCAGGGCATGGTTGACCAATCAGAGGATAGGATTTACCAATGGCATTATATATCAGATAAATAACTTCCAAAGTGATTGATTATGAAGGACGTTGTCGGATAAAATCCAACAAAGGACCCGGTGGTCCTCAATGGATCTGATGTGAGCATCGGTACTCAACCAAAGGAAGAAAGAATGTAAGGAGATCAGATTATAGAAACAACTCATTAATTGAAAGCTCAAAAATCAAAGGAATTATGATATCCAAATCAAGGGATCAGAAGCAAATGCTCTGATTAAGGAAGGATAAGATGAGTAAGCTTAGGGGGTACAATCGACGATAATTTGATTGGTCGAGAACCAGCTCATGTTCAAAAATGACGTCTGAGCCGGAAGGATGAATTCTAATTGCGACTGATGATTGTGAACATCCGCATCATATTGAATCAATGGTCTCAAATTGATAGTGCAAAGGATGTCAATGAATAATGCTGGGCATTTGGATTTAACCATAATGCAGGCAGACAAGAATTTCTAGAGCCATAGGCTGCAGAGAATTCTCGAAGGATCGGATAATATTTCGAAGAATTTTGTGAAACACCTGAACAACTGGGGCGAAACAAATCCTCGGTAAGTGTGAGGATTAATTTGTAGGTGTATTCAAGCAACAAGGAACTGCAAGGTAGTAGGCACAAAGGATTATCGAAACAACGACGAGTATTTTGGGGTATCTTGTAATAACAAGACCAACTAGGGATGAATGTAAGAATGACAACGTCATGTAGTTATCTATAAGGGTTGACGGTGGAAGGGGAATTGCAAACGCGAAGAACACAAGTTCTCGGGTTAACAGCGAAGAGTATCTTCAGGGTCTTCTGGTGCAGCAGACGATCATCGGTAATAAGGTGCTCTCCGGGTGAAAGTGATAACGAGATCCTAATGTTAGATTTAGCAAAAATTCATTTATCCCAAATAGAAGAGAGATCAGAGTCCCAGAGTATAGACGAGGAGTAAAAGATCCTAATACCACCCAATGGCGACGTGGGCCCGTAAGGCACACAACCATGTTAGTAAGAGTTTAGCAATGTCTAGACTCGACTTCGGCCAAGGAGTTTGGAAGGGGGATTCCTACAGGCAGTCGGCTCTGATACCAACTTGTGACGCCCCCGATTCAATCATACACGCCAACGTGTACGATCAAGATCAGGGACTCACGGGAAGATATCACAACACAACTCTAAAAATAAAATAAGTCATACAAGCATCATAATACAAGCCAGGGGCCTCGAGGGCTCGAATACAAGTGCTCGATCATAGACGAGTCAGCGGAAGCAACAAATATCTGAGTACAGACATAAGTTAAACAAGTTGCCATAAGATGGCTAGCACAAACTGAGATACAGATCGAAAGAGGCGCAGGCCTCCTGCCTGGGATCCTCCTAAACTACTCCTGGTCGTCGTCAGCGGCCTGCACGTAGTAGTAGGCACCTCCAGTGTAGTAGGATTCATCGTCGACGGTGGCCTCTGGCTCTGGGGCTCCAACATCTGGTTGCGACAACCAGGTAAAAAGGAAAGGTGGAAAAGAGGGAGAAAAGCAACCGTGAGTACTCATCCAAAATACTCGCAAGCAAGGATCTACACTACATATGCATGGGTATCTGTGTAAAGGGGCAATATCGATGGACTGAATTGCAGAATGCCAGAATAAGAGGGGGATAGCTAGTCCTGTCGAAGACTACGCTTCTGGCAGCCTCCATCTTGCAGCATGTAGAAGAGAGTAGATGGTAAGTTCACCAAGTATCATCGCATAGCATAATCCTACCCAGCGATCCTCCTCTCGTCGCCCTGTGTGAGAGCGATCACCGGGTTATATCTGGCACTTGGAAGGGTGTGTTTTATTAAGTATCCGGTAATAGTTGTCATAAGGTCAAGGTACAACTCCGGGTCGTCCTGTTACCGAGGATCACAACTATTCGAATAGATAAACTTCCCTGCAGGGGTGCACCACATTACCCAACACGCTCGATCCCCTTTGGTCGGACACACTGTCACGACCGGTTTTTCAATAAAATAATTATTGAGAGACCAATCCCTTTTACGGACCAGCGAAGAAGAATTCCTTCTCACTGGTAGACAATAATCTTGGTCACAGAAGAAAAATACCAGGAGTACTAAATATAACACAAGGTTGAGCAGAGACTGCCCAATAATTTATTACAGGCACGCCGATAAAACAATACGGCGGATAGGGTGGCAAACTTCTAACTCACGATAATAACGGTGGTGGAAATATCATCGCGAAGCGAGTGATATGATTCCAGAATACTACAACTCATCGAGCGTGAGGCTCGAGAAGACTTATTGCGGGTGGCGGAAGCGTATGCAATACAAGTGACCAATATCCGGGATCGCGCAGGACTGACTGGGACTCCTCTAGGCATCGGACGCGCTATCAAACTCTTCATCCAAGAGATCACCTTCGTCAACATCTGGCCAAAACAACAAGCCAGGTGAGTACTATGAAAGTACTCGCAAGACAGTTCGGACATAAGGTATAACAAATGTAAGCATGAAGCATATGAATAAGTTAACCAGTGCGATTAGACATAAATAAATACTGGGTGCCAAGCGAGGGTCTGAATGACGCCTCGAGCGGAAACTGCAGAATAGTAATACTGGTGCCAAACGAGTGTCTGAAAGACTCCTCGAGCGGAAAATGCGAAATAATAATGCGGGTGCCAAACGAGTGTCTGAAAGACTTCTCGAGCGGAAAATGCGGAATAATAATGCGGGTGCCAAACGAGTGTCTGAAAGACTCCTCGAGAGGTAAATGCAGAATAATAATGCCACAGTCGGGCGTCGGGGCGACACCACATAAAGGGCTTATAACAGAAAGTAAAGACAGTGCATGCCGCAGTCGGACGTCTGAGCGACATCACATAAAGGGCTTATATCGAAAGTGAGAAACGAGTACACGCCACAGTCGGACGTCTGCGACGTCACCTAAAGGGCTTATATCACATCTCATTATTACAACAGTTCGGAGACATAAATTATCACAAGCATGAGACACAAAATAAAGTTAGTCCATCCACTGGAATAACAATAAATCTGAAATTTTACCACTTGAGCTTGTTCACCGGGGACAAGTTTTTTCACACGGATAGATATGGATATAATGTTTACACTACTGATCATGGATACGATGATTTGGAAGGAATTGACTCTGCAGAGTTTGTACTTAACCACAGCCAATGGATTTCAGTAGTCACGGGGACTAGTTCCGTCTGCGGTGTTTTGGAGGAAACACGTCTAACCAGTACACACCCAATTCAACCATCCGAAGCCAGGGATCACCCTCGGCGACGTTCAAGAAAAACCTTGAGACGGAGAGGCTACAACCTCGCGTAGCATGGGATCAAATTTATGTACACGCGCTCTAAGGGGGTGCCCCCCCTCTCGGTCCCAACCGGAAACACCCATGCCCCCTGACCGAATGACTGGCTTTAATCCTGGGCCAAGGTACCATCATCCCGGCCTCTCTGTTTGGTGTGTACACGGAAAGAGGTTACCAACTTACTAAACCGCATCCTGGCAATGAGACATGTGGTAGCACGGAAAGGGGAAGGGACGGTAACACGGCTCCAACCATGTTAACGTCGGAAAAGTCGGATGACGCAAGGCTGGCATGCTACAACAGTACCACCTTGCTGCCCTTCATGTCACCACATGATTAGGCCACCTCTCAACAGAGGTCATCGCAACTTTGGGACAACCGGGTCGTTGCCGTACAAGCAACGAGGTTTTTACCGACATTCATATGCCACACACAAACTCCCACGTGAACATGCAAAACACCTGTCATATCAAATGTTCAAAACATGCTTGCCTGGTTTGGAGAAGTCGGAGTCTAGCTCGGCGAAGTTCGCGGCTCCGTCACCCCTCCCGGAACCTACGGCAAATCACGAAACGGGCACTAACGTGAAAACCAACACATACACAGAAACTTTTCCAATTATTTTTTCTAATAAATCCCATAAAAAACTAGACAAAATTTGAAGATTGTCAGAAAAAGAATCACTCAAAAATACCTTTTTATTAAAAAGTTATAAAGGTTTCTGTCCAGGGACTTATCTGTAATGAAACAGAAAAGTTCCAGGGTTTTAACTGAGAAAACAGAAAATGCTTCAGCTGGGAATGCGCAAGCGCAAGGGAGGAAACGTATTTTGCCCGAAGGCGCCAACAGAAAACGGTTCGCGAATAAAAGGACAGAGGCTGACATGCGGGGTCCACATGTCAGGTTTGAAAAGCTCGCCGGCGCCCGAAGACTGCGGTGGACGCCGGCGTCGAACCACGGCGAGTTAGGAGGAACGGAGGGTACCAAGAGCTTCAGCGTCCTCTTCCGCGTCGGTGGGTGGTGGACTCGTCCAACGGGGAGCACTATGTCGACGGCGACACTTTCTCCGACGGACGGTGGCTCGGGGGAGGATGGGGAACTCCGGTGGAGGGCTGCAAGCTTCAAATTGAAGTGCGGGTCAGAAAGAGGGATGCATGGTGAAGCTATTGGCAAGAGAATGGAGGCGGAGGAGCACGCACGGGGGCGAATCGGGCTGGATCCCGTGGCAGGTCGCGGCGGCCGGAGTCGAGGAAGGAGACCTCCTCGGGGCTCTTCCAGTGGCTAGGCGTGCTCTAGGGGGAGTGCAGGGCTGGTGGGTGCTCGAGTTGAAGCTCGGGGCCCCTATTTATAGGCAGATCGACGGGATGGCCGTGAACGGTGAATCTCCAGCGAGCGATTACGGCGGAGCAGTGGGTTGGCAGGGGGTTTGAGCGGTCGGGCAGCATCAGTGGATGTTACTGGACTCGATTTGCAGCTAAACGGGGTCGGTCTTGGCGTAATGGCGTCGGTCCACGGTGAGGTGACCGCACGGGCTCAACGGCGGCAGAGAGCGTGCTCCGCGCCCTGTGGTTCACGACGAGAGCGGCAGCGCGTTCGGGGGAGTGGAAGGCCACGCGGCGAGCTCCGGTGGTTTGGGCGGCGCTGGGTGGCGTCGTCGGCGCCGTGTCTCCCGCTGGCGCCCGCAAAGCCGCCGCCGGCGTTGGTCACGGGGTGGCGCACCTTCTGCTGCTCGTCGCCGACGTCCGCAAGGTGCCAGGCACTCGTGCGTTGCAGGAACAAGGGGGCGAGGACGAGGAGCAAGGCGACGCGGTGGCACTGGCGAGATCGATGTCCATCTCTGAAGAAAACGACAGTGAGCACTGAACTGAATTCCTGAACTTTCTGAACTTTGACAAAGACAGTAAACTGCAGGTGTTCGACAGAAGGTTTTGGCTATGAGATAAATTTTTCTGGAGCTGTAACTTGGTGAGATGATCACTCAAAGCACCCAGGGGCTGCCTGAATTTACTTGGAATTTTTGGAGAAGGTTTTGAATGAATTTCACCAAATTTGCCAAATCTGGTCCAAACTTGCAGCAGGTGTAGTTTGAAATTTTTGAATTGAAGACTAGTGGATCTTCATGGTTCCGGGTTGAGGGTTCAAAGGACTAGGAGGGGAAAGAAGTTTGGTGGTAAAAGTCCAAACAGAAAGTGGAGTTCCTTTGTAAATCTCCAAGTGGTAGAATAGAAGGCAGAAATTTGTTTGAATGAAATTTGAATGGGAATAATCACATGGGGAGGTTCAACTTGCTGGATTAGGTGTAAAACATGATCCAAAGGTGAGGGAAGGATTTGGGGAGAGGATTTGCACAAATGTCATGGTAAGAAGGGAAAGTTGAACGTGGTAAAGGACTTTCCAAAAGCCATAGTGCAAATTCAAAAAGATTTTCAGAAGTTATTTTCCCAAATGAAAAACATTTTGTTTTGAGTCCAAATGAAAAGTAAGAACTTCCAAGACCAAAGGCAGATCTTGGGTGAATCCAAACAAAACTTTTGCCATAAGGAAAAAATATATGAGAGGGAGAGTTCTCTTAAAGAAAAATTTAAATTGCTCCCCTCAAGTCAAAATAGAAATCTTTTTTGAAAAATCCAAATAAAAACTTGGGTGTCACAACACCTACCCCCTTAGGAAAAATCTCGTCCTCGAGATTTCGGCTGATCCTCAAATAGATATGGATACTCTGCTCGGAGGAAATCTTCCCTCTCCCATGTGGCTTCATCCTCAGTGTGGTTGCTCCACTGAACCCTGAGAAATCTTGTCGTTTTCTGACGGGTCCTCCGTTCAGACTCTTCTAAAACCTTTACTGGCCTTTCTCTGTAGGTGAGATCTGGTTGCATATCAATGTCCTCATGAGGTACATGTTTTTCTGGATTGCTCACACATTTTCTTAACTGTGAGACGTGGAACACGTCATGGACGTCTGACAGCTCCTTGGGGAGGTCTAGTTGGTAGGCCACCGTGCCTCTTCGTGCCTTTACACAAAATGGTCCAATAAACCTTGGGGCTAGCTTCCCCTTAATTTTGAACCGTTGCAGACCCCTCATAGGAGATACTCGGAGGTATACGGAATCACCGGGTTCAAAGCTGACCTCACGGTGCTTCTGATCATAGTAGCTCTTTTGGCGGCTCTGTGCTGTCTTGAGTCTGTCCCTGATTTGCTTAACTTTCTCCTCGGCCTCTTTGAGCATGTCTGGGCCGAAGATACGGCTGTCACCGGTTTCTGACCAATTCAATGGGGTACGACACCTTCGCCCGTACAACGCTTCAAAGGGTGCCATTTTCAAGCTGGCTTGGTAACTGTTGTTGTAAGCAAATTCGGCATACGGCAAACTCTCTTCCCAACTGGATCCATAGGTGAGTACGCAGGCTCTTAGCATATCCTCTAGGATCTGGTTCACACGTTCCGTCTGTCCATCAGTCTGAGGGTGGTATGCTGTACTGAAAGCTAGTTGCGTGCCTAGAGCTTGTTGTAGGTGATCCCAAAATTTGGAGACGAATTGGGTGCCTCGGTCTGATATTATAGTCTTTGGGACTCCGTGCAAGCAAACTATACGGGAGAGATAGAGTTTTGCCAGTCTTTGTGTGGAGTAGGTAGTCTTCACGGGAATGAAGTGAGCAACCTTGGTTAGTCGGTCTGTGATGACCCAGATGGCGTCATTTCCACGCTGTGATCGGGGTAATCCGACAATGAAGTCCATTCCGATTTCATCCCATTTCCACTCCGGTATCCTGTTAGGCTGGAGTAGCCCTGCTGGCTTTTGGTGCTCGGCCTTGATGCGCTGACATGAATCGCAACAAGCAATGAATGTGGCTATATCTCTTTTCATACCGTGCCACCAAAATCTTTCTTGAATGTCCTTGTACATTTTGGTTCCTCCAGGATGGATCGAGTATGGGGCGGTGTGGCTTTCCGTCAAGATCTGTTGCTTGAGTTCCTCAATGTTAGGTACGCAAAGCCTGTCCCGGTACCATAATGTTTCTTCACTGTCCGTGACGAATTCTGAAGTCTTACTACGGTTCATTTTCTTCTTTATGCCTTCGATACTGGGATGTCCCTGTTGAGCCTCCTTGATTTGTTTCACTAGGGTGGGTTGTATCTCCAGGTTCGATATGGTGCCCTCAGAGACTAACATCATGTTGAGCCGAGTGAACTCTCGCTGAAACTCAGGCCTCAAACTTTGCTGACCGTCACTGTCCGGGCTGGGGTTTCGACTAAGGGCATCAGCCACTACATTTGCTTTCCCTGGGTGGTAGTGAATACCGACGTCATAGTCCTTGACCAGTTCCAACCAGCGTCGTTGGCGTAAATTCAGCTCTGGCTGTGTGAAAATATATTTGAGGCTCTTATGGTCTGTATATATTTCACAGCGATTTCCCAACAGAAAGTGCCTCCACTCCTTGAGTGCATGTATAACTGCTGCTAGCTCCAGGTCATGTGTTGGGTAATTTTCCTCATGTTTTCGCAGCTGCCTGGAGGCATATGCGACAACTTTGCCATCTTGCATTAGCACACATCCAAGACCTTTTCGGGACGCGTCACAATACACTTCAAAGCTCTTGTGTATGTCTGGTACGGTTAAGACTGGTG
The DNA here is from genome assembly GCF_018294505.1 of Triticum aestivum. NCBI lineage: Eukaryota > Viridiplantae > Streptophyta > Magnoliopsida > Poales > Poaceae > Triticum > Triticum aestivum. Next base: position 438,115,290 of record NC_057799.1, read on the forward strand.
CGGTTGTTAGCTTCTTCTTGAGTTCTTGGAAGCTCTGCTCGCATGCTTCTGTCCATACAAATTTCTTGTCCTTCTTGAGTAACTGTGTTATAGGTTTTGCCACAGTGGAGAATCCTTCAATAAATCTCCTGTAATATCCGGCCATTCCTAGGAAACTCCGCACATCTGTAACATTCGCGGGTGGCTTCCAGTCCAGTATGGCCTTGACTTTTTCTGGGTCTACGGCCACGCCTTCTTGGTTCAATATATGGCCCAAGAAACCAACTTGTCTTAGCCAAAATTCGCATTTGCTAAATTTGGCGTACAACTGATGTTTCCTCAATTCTCCCAAAACAATTCTGAGGTGCTCAGCATGTTCTTCTGGTGTCCTTGAGTAAACTAGAATGTCGTCAATGAATACCACCACAAATTTGTCCATGAATTTCATGAACACTTTGTTCATGAGGTGGACGAAATATGCGGGGGCGTTTGTTAGTCCAAAAGGCATCACTGTAAACTCGTATAACCCATATCTGGAAGTGAAAGCTGTCTTGGGAATATCTTCCATCCGTACCTTCAATTGGTGATATCCCGATCTCAAATCAATTTTCGAGAATACCTTGGCTTGTGCGAGCTGGTCAAACAAATCATTTATTCGTGGCATCGGATATTTGTTTTTGATGGTGACCATATTGAGGGCTCGATTGTCTATGCACAGCCTTAGTGTCCCATCCTTCTTTTTGGCGAACAACACAGGCGAACCCCATGGTGAGGAGCTGGCTCGAATAAATCCTTTGTCCAATAATTCTTTTATCTGCTTCTTTAACTCCACCAATTCTGAGGGTGCCATTCTATACGGCTTCTTATAAATGGGAGCGGTGCCAGGTGCTAGTTCGATGCTGAATTCGATCTCTTGGTCTGGTGGCATGCCTGGTAGTTCTTCCGGGAACACATCAGGGAACTCGCATACCACTGGCACTTTTCTTAATTCTGCGATGTCCATCTTGTTCAGTCTTGGTTTCTGTGATCGTGGCCTTTCTTGAGCGGAAACTCTTATAGTCTTGCCGTGATGGTGAGTGAGAATCACTGTCCGATTGAAACAGTCGATGAATCCTTTGTTGGTGGTTAACCAGTCCATTCCTAAAATGACATCCAGTCCTTTACTTTCCAACACGATGAGATTCGCGTGGAATGGTAGTCCTTCGAACTCAATGACCACTCCTTGGCAGTAACCCTGAGCAATTTGCTTATTTCCGGGGGACTTGATGATCATAGATTTTTCCAAGGGAAGTATCGGAAAACCGTGTTGTGAAACAAAACTCTTCGAAACAAACGAATGGGAAGCTCCAGAATCAAACAAAACCGTGGCAGGTACTGTGTTGACAGGGAACGTACCGAGCACGATGTCTGGGGCATTCTGCGCTTCTTCCCTGGTCACATGGTTCAGGTGACCCTTCCTGTGGTTGCTGCTGGGGTTGAAGTTGTTGCGCTTGGGGGCTGGATTGTTCCCACCATTGTTCGGCTTGGGTGCCGTGTCTCTTGGCTTCGGGCACTGTTTAGCATAATGCCCTTGTTGACCACAAGCATAGCAGGTGACCCCTGGACGGTATGTGAACTCCTTGTCTCTGGCATGAAATTGTCCGACGGGTCTTGGCTCAGTAGTCGTGGATCTCCTCGTGTCTGTCCTTGGGACCTCAGTCTTGCCTCGGTTGCTGCGGGCAAGAGTCGTCTTATCCCTCTTCCGCTTGCGGATATCTTCCAGACTACGGCGCTCATTCTCCAGGGTGATGGCCTTGTCCACCAGCGTCTTAAAATCCGGAAAGGTGTGTACAATCAGTTGGCATCTTAATGCTGGTGCCAGGCCGTCCAGGAATTTTTCCATCTTCTTGTTTTCTGTCATGTGCTCGTCGTAGGCATAACGAGACAGTTGGGTAAACTGGCCGTTGTATTCTGTGACGGACATGCCTCTTTGCTTCAGGTCATCAAACTCTCTCTTCTTGATCTTTAGGATGCTCCTGGGAATGTGTGCCCCACGGAAGCCTTCCTTGAATTCTTCCCAGGTGATGTTGTGTTCCCTGGGGTGCATGTGTAGGAAGTTTTCCCACCATGCTGCGGCTGCTCCAGTAAGGTAGTGTGGTGCATAAAGCACCTTCTCATGATCTGAGCACTGAGCGATAATCAGTTTCCTTTCAATCTCGCGAAGCCAATCATCGGCTTCCAGTGGCCTGTCGGTGTGAGAAAAAGTTGAGGGGCGAGTCTTCTGTAACTCAGATAACTTGGAATGTGGTTGATAGGGTTCACGGTGGTTTCCCATATTGATGACATGGTTCATCATCTCCTGGTGCTGTTGCTGGCTTTGCTCGAAGAGACGGCATACTTGAGATAGTGCCGCTTCGCTGTCCTGTTGGCTGGACTGACCCTGAGTGAAATTGTTGCTGGTCTGTGTTCCGTAAACCTCTTCTGGCTGATTGGGCATAGAGCGAGTCCAAGGGCGAGACATTTTTCCAGTCTGGGGTATCATTTGCAAAACCCATGAGAAAAACTGTGTAGTGCAGGGAAACTCTTGCAAAGGTAATAATCAAAAAGGCTTCTAGGTTTTCAAAGAAACACAAATGATTTTCACGGAGAAGAAGTGCTTAACACAAATCTTACATGCGAAAGCAAACACAAGATACAGCACTCAGGTTGTGTGTACACAATCCTGACATGTTATTTAAAACTAGCGCACTACTTCGGAAGGCGGCAAACACACCAACACAAACTAGCGTATAGATAAAAACAACACATCATACAAGCAGGCATAACACGCGGCTACTCGGTGCTCTCAGTCGGAGATGGTGAAGATCTCCTTCCCCTTGCCGATGGCAAGGCTCAGCGGTCCAGGAGAATCAACCTCCTCCTCTCTAGCTGGCTCCTAGCGTGCGACGCTGCGCGGCGGTGATGGTGCGGGGGTGACTGGTGGTAGAGCGCGTGCGGCAGGCGGTGCGGCTCTGACTGGAGTAGGAGCAATGACTCGGTCGAACTCCTCAGTGGTAGGCAGACGGCGAGCAGTGGCCAAAACGACCGGTGCATACGAGGCTGAAGACGAGACGAATGTCAGAGGCGGCGCTGTGTGGAGAAGCTCCTTCCTGCTGGCAGGACCGCCCCGGACTAAGTCCATGCGGGCAGCCACAAGATCATCTACGAGGTTGTCGAAAGACTCCTCCAGCGCCTTGAGATACTCCACAACCATTTCGATGGCTTCATCTCGTTCTCCCCGATGGCAGGCGAACGCATAGTGGCTGGTGTAGGGCACATGGCATGGCATGGGAGGTAGCGGTAGCGACGAGTCTTCATCGTAGGAAGGATGTCCCGAAGGCGAGCTATCGCCTCACGGGTAGCCATCTGCATGGCATGCCTCTCCGTAGGCATGGCCCTTCCCACAAAACGGAAGTGGCGTGCAACTGAACGTCCCCCCTTGAACTGCACCACAGCCTGGTGCATAGACACGTCGTCACTGAGCTTGTGCTGATAGAGTGTGAACTCCGGGCGAGCTGCTGGCCCGATCGCGAGCTTGGTGATGGAGACGAGGAGCTTGACAAACCCCTCGGGCACGTTGGTGAACACTCGATTCTCACAGCTACTGCCAGCCATCTACAAAAGTAGGAAAAAATTCTGAGTAGTCGTGTCATAAATTTATGATGACCAACAGAAAATAGCTACAATTGTAAAAATGCTGAAAAAGCACAAAAGATGCTAATAACCGATTAGCGATCGCACCTAGTGGCTTCCTACAGTCAGCCTGGCTCTGATACCAAGCTTGTCACGACCGGTTTTTCAATAAAATAATTATTGAGAGACCAATCCCTTTTACGGACCAGCGAAGAAGAATTCCTTCTCACTGGTAGACAATAATCTTGGTCACAGAAGAAAAATACCAGGAGTACTAAATATAACACAAGGTTGAGCAGAGACTGCCCAATAATTTATTACAGGCACGCCGATAAAACAATACGGCGGATAGGGTGGCAAACTTCTAACTCATGATAATAACGGTGGTGGAAATATCATCGCGAAGCGAGTGATATGATTCCATAATACTACAACTCATCGAGCGTGAGGCTCGAGAAGACTTATTACGGGTGGCGGAAGCGTATGCAATACAAGTGACCAATATCCGGGATCGCGCAGGACTGACTGGGACTCCTCTAGGCATCGGACGCGCTATCAAACTCTTCATCCAAGAGATCACCTTCGTCAACATCTGGCCAAAACAACAAGCCAGGTGAGTACTATGAAAGTACTCGCAAGACAGTTCGGACATAAGGTATAACAAATGTAAGCATGAAGCACATGAATAAGTTAACCAGTGCGATTAGACATGAATAAATACTGGGTGCCAAGCGAGGGTCTGAATGACGCCTCGAGCGGAAACTGCAGAATAGTAATACTGGTGCCAAACGAGTGTCTGAAAGACTCCTCGAGCGGAAAATGCGAAATAATAATGCGGGTGCCAAACGAGTGTCTGAAAGACTCCACGAGCGGAAAATGCGGAATAATAATGCGGGTGCCAAACGAGTGTCTGAAAGACTCCTCGAGAGGTAAATGCAGAATAATAATGCCACAGTCGGGCGTCGGGGCGACACCACATAAAGGGCTTATAACAGAAAGTAAAGACAGTGCATGCCGCAGTCGGACGTCTGAGCGACATCACATAAAGGGCTTATATCGAAAGTGAGAAACGAGTACACGCCACAGTCGGACGTCTGCGCGACGTCACCTAAAGGGCTTATATCACATCTCATTATTACAACAGTTCGGAGACATAAATTATCACAAGCATGAGACACAAAATAAAGTTAGTCCATCCACTGGAATAACAATAAATCTGAAATTTTACCACTTGAGCTTGTTCACCGGGGACAAGTTTTTTCACACGGATAGATATGGATATAATGTTTACACTACTGATCATGGATACGATGATTTGGAAGGAATTGACTCTGCAGAGTTTGTACTTAACCACAGCCAACGGATTTCAGTAGTCACGGGGACTAGTTCCGTCTGCGGTGTTTTGGAGGAAACACGTCTAACCAGTACACACCCAATTCAACCATCCGAAGCCAGGGATCACCCTCGGCGACGTTCAAGAAAAACCTTGAGACGGGGAGGCTACAACCTCGCGTAGCATGGGATCAAATTTATGTACGCGCGCTCTAAGGGGGTGCCCCCCTCTCGGTCCCAACCGGAAACACCCATGCCCCCTGACCGAATGACTGGCTTTAATCCTGGGCCAAGGTACCATCATCCCGGCCTCTCTGTTTGGTGTGTACACGGAAAGAGGTTACCAACTTACTAAACCGCATCCTGGCAATGAGACATGTGGTAGCACGGAAAGGGGAAGGGACGGTAACACGGCTCCAACCATGTTAACGCCGGAAAAGTCGGATGACGCAAGGCTGGTATGCTACAACAGTACCACCTTGCTGCCCTTCATGTCACCACATGACTAGGCCATCTCTCATCAAAGATCATCGCAACTTTGGAACATGCGGGAAAAGATCGATAACGTGGCTCCAACCACGTTAACGTCGAAGAAAGTCGGATGGCGCAAGGCTGGCATGCTACAACAGTACCACCTTGCTGCCCTTCATGTCACCACATGATTAGGCCACCTCTCAACAGAGGTCATCGCAACTTTGGGACAACCGGGTCGTTGCCGTACAAGCAACGAGGTTTTTACCGACATTCATATGCCACACACAAACTCCCACGTGAACATGCAAAACACCTGTCATATCAAATGTTCAAAACATGCTTGCCTGGTTCGGAGAAGTCGGAGTCTAGCTCGGCGAAGTTCGCGGCTCCGTCACCCCTCCCGGAACCTACGGCAAATCACGAAACGGGCACTAACGTGAAAACCAACACATACACAGAAACTTTTCCAATTATTTTTTCAAATAAATCCCATAAAAAACTAGACAAAATTTGAAGATTGTCAGAAAAAGAATCACTCAAAAATACCTTTTTATTAAAAATTTATAAAGGTTTCTGTCCAGGGACTTATCTGTAATGAAACAGAAAAGTTCCAGGGTTTTAACTGAGAAAACAGAAAACGCTTCAGCTGGGAATGCGCAAGCGCAAGGGAGGAAACGTAGAAGGCGCCAACAGAAAACGGTTCGCGAATAAAAGGACAGAGGCTGACATGCGGGGTCCACATGTCAGGTTTGAAAAGCTCGCCGGCGCCCGAAGACTGCGGTGGACGCCGGCGTCGAACCACGGCGAGTTAGGAGGAACGGAGGGTACCAAGAGCTTCAGCGTCCTCTTCCGCGTCAGTGGGTGGTGGACTCGTCCAACGGGGAGCACTATGTCGACGGCGACACTTTCTCCGGCGGACGGTGGCTCGGGGGAGGATGGGGAACTCCGGTGGAGGGCTGCAAGCTTCAAATTGAAGTGCGGGTCAGAAAGAGGGATGCATGGTGAAGCTATTGGCAAGAGAATGGAGGCGGAGGAGCACGCACGGGGGCGAATTGGGCTGGATCCCGTGGCAGGTCGCGGCGGCCGGAGTCGAGGAAGGAGACCTCCTCGGGGCTCTTCCAGTGGCTAGGCGTGCTCTAGGGGGAGTGCAGGGCTGGTGGGTGCTCGAGTTGAAGCTCGGGGCCCCTATTTATAGGCAGATCGACGGGATGGCCGTGAACAGTCAATCTCCGGCGAGCGATTACGGCGGAGCAGTGGGTTGGCAGGGGGTTTGAGCGGTCGGGCAACATCAGTGGATGTTACTGGACTCGATTTGCAGCTAAACGAGGTCGGTCTTGGCGTAATGGCGTCGGTCCACGGTGAGGTGACCGTACGGGCTCAACGGCGGCAGAGAGCGTGCTCCGCGCCCTGCGGTTCACGACGAGAGTGGCAGCGCGTTCGGGGGAGTGGAAGGCCACGCGGCGAGCTCCGGTGGTTTGGGCGGCGCTGGGTGGCGTCGTCGGCGCCGTGTCTCCCGCTGGCGCCCGCAAAGCCGCCGCCGGCGTTGGTCACGGGGTGGCGCACCTTCTGCTGCTCGTCACCGACGTCCGCAAGGTGCCAGGCACTCGTGCGGTGCAGGAACAAGGGGGCGAGGACGAGGAGCAAGGCGACGCGGTGGCACTGGCGAGATCGATGTCCATCTCTGAAGAAAACGACAGTGAGCACTGAACTGAATTCCTGAACTTTCTGAACTTTGACAAAGACAGTAAACTGCAGGTGTTCGACAGAAGGTTTTGGCTATGAGATAAATTTTTCTGGAGCTGTAACTTGGTGAGATGATCACTCAAAGCATCCAGGGGCTGCCTGAATTTACTTGGAATTTTTGGAGAAGGTTTTGAATGAATTTCACCAAATTTGCCAAATCTGGTCTAAACTTGCAGCAGGTGTAGTTTGAAATTTTTGAATTGAAGACTAGTGGATCTTCATGGTTCCGGGTTGAGGGTTCAAAGGACTAGGAGGGGAAAGAAGTTTGGTGGTAAAAGTCCAAACAGAAAGTGGAGTTCCTTTGTAAATCTCCAAGTGGTAGAATAGAAGGCAGAAATTTGTTTGAATGAAATTTGAATGGGAATAATCACATGGGGAGGTTCAACTTGCTGGATTAGGTGTAAAACACGATCCAAAGGTGAGGGAAGGATTTGGGGAGAGGATTTGCACAAATGTCATGGTAAGAAGGGAAAGTTGAAAGTGGTAAAGGACTTTCCAAAAGCCATAGTGCAAATTCAAAAAGATTTTCAGAAGTTATTTTCCCAAATGAAAAACATTTTGTTTTGAGTCCAAATGAAAAGTAAGAACTTCCAAGACCAAAGGCAGATCTTGGGTGAATCCAAACAAAACTTTTGCCATAAGGAAAAAATATATGAGAGGGAGAGTTCTCTTAAAGAAAAATTTAAATTGCTCCCCTCAAGTCAAAATAGAAATCTTTTTTGAAAAATCCAAATAAAAACTTGGGTGTCACAACACCTACCCCCTTAGGAAAAATCTCGTCCTCGAGATTTCGGCTGATCCTCAAATAGATATGGATACTCTGCTCGGAGGAAATCTTCCCTCTCCCATGTGGCTTCATCCTCAGTGTGGTTGCTCCACTGAACCCTGAGAAATCTTGTCGTTTTCTGACGGGTCCTCCGTTCAGACTCTTCTAAAACCTTTACTGGCCTTTCTCTGTAGGTGAGATCTGGTTGCATATCAATGTCCTCATGAGGTACATGTTTTTCTGGATTGCTCACACATTTTCTTAACTGTGAGACGTGGAACACGTCATGGACGTCTGACAGCTCCTTGGGGAGGTCTAGTTGGTAGGCCACCGTGCCTCTTCGTGCCTTTACACAAAATGGTCCAATAAACCTTGGGGCTAGCTTCCCCTTAATTTTGAACCGTTGCAGACCCCTCATAGGAGATACTCGAAGGTATACGGAATCACCGGGTTCAAAGCTGACCTCATGGTGCTTCTGATCATAGTAGCTCTTTTGGCGGCTCTGTGCTGTCTTGAGTCTGTCCCTGATTTGCTTAACTTTCTCCTCGGCCTCTTTGAGCATGTCTGGGCCGAAGATACGGCTGTCACCGGTTTCTGACCAATTCAATGGGGTACGACACCTTCGCCCGTACAACGCTTCAAAGGGTGCCATTTTCAAGCTGGCTTGGTAACTGTTGTTGTAAGCAAATTCGGCATACGGCAAACTCTCTTCCCAACTGGATCCATAGGTGAGTACGCAGGCTCTTAGCATATCCTCTAGGATCTGGTTCACACGTTCCGTCTGTCCATCAGTCTGAGGGTGGTATGCTGTACTGAAAGCTAGTTGCGTGCCCAGAGCTTGTTGTAGGTGATCCCAAAATTTGGAGACGAATTGGGTGCCTCGGTCTGATATTATAGTCTTTGGGACTCCGTGCAAGCAAACTATACGGGAGAGATAGAGTTTTGCCAGTCTTTGTGTGGAGTAGGTAGTCTTCACGGGAATGAAGTGAGCAAACTTGGGTGTCACACACACTTTCCTGGGTCATGCCCGGCCTTAGAAGATCAACACGTCACAGCCCTACCTAGGCACAATAGAGAGGTCAGCATGCGGTTTAAATCCTATGGCGCAGGGGTATGGACCCATCGCCCATTGCACACCTGCACGTTGCGAGGGTGGCCGGAAGCAGACCTAGCCCCCTTAATACAAGCGCAGGCTTACGGTCCAATCCGGCGCGCGTCGCTCAGTCGCTGACGTTGACAAGGCTTCGGCTGATACCACGACGTCGAGTGCCCATAACTGTTCCCGCATAGTTGGTTAGTGCGTATAGGCCAGTGGCCAGACTCAGATCAAATATCAAGATCTCGTTAAGCGTGTTATTTAGAAATATTCGCGGACGCCAACGAGGGCCAGGCCCACCTCTCACCTAGGTGGTCTCAACCTGCCCTGTCGCTCCACCACAAAGTAACAGTCGGGGCCGTCGGGAACCCAGGCCCACCTCTACCGGGATGGAGCCACCTGCCCCTTCAGCCCCCATCTCCGAACAATATCATAAGTAATGTAACAGTATAAAGTATATAGCATATGCCCGTGATCACCTCCCGAGGGATCACAGCCCAGTAGTATAGCATGGCAGACGGACAAGAATGTAGGGCCACTGATGGAATACTAGCATCCTATACTAAGCATTTAGGATTGCAGGTAAGGGTAACAACTGTAGCAACAATGACAGGCTATGCGGTAGACTAGGATTAACCGAAAGCAGTAACATGCTACACTACTCTAATGCAAGCAGTAGAGAGAAGGAATAGGCGATATCTGGTGATCAAGGGGGGGGGCTTGCCTGGTTGCTCTGGCAAGAGAAGGGTTCGTCGTTGATGTAGTCGATCACAGGGTACCGGCAGCAGTCTCGAGGTCTACCGGAAAAAGGTAACGGAGAGGGGACACAATAAATAACAGAGCAATCAAAGCATCACAAAGCATACACATGGCAATACGCGGTGCTAGAGGTGACCTAATGCAGTGCTAGGTGATACCGGCGAAGGGGGGAAACATCCGCGAAAGTATCCCCGGTGTTTCGCGTTTTCGGACAAATGGACCAGAGGTGGATTGTTGCATGTTTGCTATGCTAGGGACGTGTGGCGGACGAACGGACTGCGTATTCGGATTCGTCTTGTCGTTCTAAGCAACTTTCATGTATAAAGTATTTTCATCCGAGATACGGTTTATTTTATATTGATTTTCAAAGTTTTAATGTTATTCTGAAATTATTTTAATTTGATTTAAATAGTGAAAAGCTATGTGTACACAGCAGAGGCCAGCCACAATCTATGACCTGTGGGGCCAGGGGACCCACTTGATCCAGTCAACTGTTGACTAGTCAACGGTGTGAATAGGGCATGTGGGACCCTCATGTCATTGACTTAGATAAATTATTTGATTTACTTCTTTTTTTTTAAATCCTAACAATTAGTACTACACGTCATCTACTATATTGGATTAATTAACTACACTAATTAAGCAAACTAAGGGCCGGCTACACACGGCCATGGCCACAAATGCCACAAATGGATACAATGACTGATGTCCATGACCCATCTTAAGATAGTTACTCCCACCTAATGTAATGTGTATTTGAAAATGTCAGCCATGTGTTACATGAAATGCTCATGCCCTATTTAATTTACTTATTGGAGTAAAAGATATATATGGATGAAGTGATTTGTTTGAGAACAGTCATGGGCAGGGTGATCTTTAGTGAGCCTGGGTGCATCCTTGAATACAACACATGTAATGAAATCTTTGCTAATGTTTTGGACTTCATTCTTAAAAAAATGTGTGACTGAAGAGTCACTGCCAAAACGCATAGACTTTACATGTTTAACATTGGTTAGTCACTATGAAAAAATAACCATAATGTGATGTGTACCTTGCAAAAGTGTTGAGACACTCAACCATTGCTATAAATTATGGTATCCATCTTGATGGATGGACGACACTATAATTAGAAATAGTGCCATAGGCTCCAGTGTCATGTATTTTACCAATGTAATGGAAATTAGCACAAGAATAGCATTTCGACATATAGTGACTGCGCATGAATAATAATATTTGCAGTAAAGACACGATGATGTCTTGAATTCCTAACGAATAGGATCTGTAATGTGAACAAAACATTCTTTTGCAATAGTATTACTACGGTAATACATATATGTAAAAAGAAAATTAGTTTACATACTTGTGCAAATATATGAAGGCATGAGGTCTTCAAATAACAATTTTACCCATTGTAAAATGGCGTATAATTATGTTATATGTAATTTAGGATGAACTGAGGATCTTCCACATATACTTCTCTAAAGCCGAGGGCTTTCAATAAAAATAGTATTAACCAGAGGGTTAAAATGTTAAAATAGTAAGCCCGAGGGCTGAACTACAAAGTCCAAATGGCCTGATGGCTCGTTTCCAAAATGCAGGAAGAATGGGGGCTAGACAGGAAAATGCTGGACTTTTCTGTAGATAACAGAGTGAGAAAGGACTAAAGTGGACAAATGACAAAGGGATAAGATTCCTTATCGTTATCCACGAATCAATCGATTCCTTTGCTACACGGAGGAAGCAGGCCGAGGGCCGCGCCGGCCGCTGCTGTTACAGGCTAGGAGGCTGCTGCCCCGCCGTCTCCGCAGGGAGTGGCCTCACCAGGGGCAGCGCATAGCGCCACCGTCTCCGCCGGATGGAGGAGCACCGCGTCGGCCGCCGCCACCGGGAGGTGGTCGCGTCGTGCGTGGCTGCGGCTTCTGGACGCCGGGCGCCGGTGTCGCGGCCACCGTCCGGGAGTGCAAGGCCGTCCCGTCGGCCTGGACGACGCCGCTGCTTTATTTGCCGGCCGTTGGCCACCGAGGGTCGCTGTCGCATCGCGGCGTGTAATAGCCGGCTGATAGCCCTCTCGGATGGTTCCTCCGGTTTTTTTAACGGTGCTACGGCGGGCTTAGGCCGGCCTGAACCATTTTCATTATAGATAAGAGTAGGATACAACACAACAGGTGCAACAGATTGCACACAACACACACCAGAGAGTTACAGGGAACAACAGGGACACAAGAAGAAGAACCAGAAGTGAGTGAGACACACAGCCAACATCAAGAACTGAGCACCTAGGCAGACCGAGAAGAGCAGGAGCTAGCTTTGTTGGATCAGTCGAAAGGAGATCCGCCACTGAGAAGACGTAGAGAAGAAGTCACCAGCTGCTTTGCGATCACTCAGCACCTTGACGAGCTAGGAGAGTCGCAGCCACCATCGAAGGGCCTCCCACTGCCTAGGCACGTCACGACAAAGAGAGTCATAGACCGTGCCGAAGGGCACTGATCCGCCAAGACAGCCCTGCACCTCCTCTAGGCCACACCATGGCCACCATCACAAATAGAGGGATCCAAATCACAACAAGGCAACAAAACCTCATGCGCCGTCGAAGGGCACCGAAACCCGAGACCTCACCGCCGCCACGAGCCCCCAAGAGAAAGGTCCACCCTCAGAACGACCAAGGCGCCGGTTGCTACCATAGCTCACTTCCACCGCCACCACCAAACAACCCCATCACCCAACAACCGCTTCATCCAAGACATTAGGCAGCCAACCGCGGATCCGTGACTCCAAAACAACGCCCCCAAGGGGGAAAACGCCATCAAAGATGCCATCGTCGCCTGATCCAAAGAAGGATCATAGGCTTTCACCCGGAGCACAGAAAGAGTGAGAATAGGAGCTCCCCAATGACGCCTTCATGAAGGGAAGCGGCGCCAAAAGGTGTCGCCATCATTGTTGCCGACAAGGTCGACAATAGGCTTTCGCCTGGAGCATCCCATCCCGCTCTTCTCCGCGCGGCCAGCCGCCGAGTCCGGCAACGCAGGCCTCCTTACCCAGCTTCCAGATCACAGCAAGCGTCCCCGCTACGTCCAGAAGGAGCCGTCCGAATCCACAGTCGCTCACCTCGAGCACCTGCACATACCGGAGCCAAGGAGGACCTTGCTGCCGCCTGCACGCAATCCTTCTCTGCCATCCACTACACTCGACCGCCACCACAGCAGACCCCGCCGACAGCACCACCGCCGACCCCCCAGCTGCAGCCCCGATGACCAACAGCAGTGTGAACCGCTGCCCAAGAAGCCAGATCTGGAGCAGAGGATCTGCCCAGTCAGAGCAAGGCAGCACACCTAGCCACCGCACCGCCAGAGAGCTGCGCTGCCCAGCACCTCCGCGTCTCTCCACCGTCCCCCGGTCGCAGCCATGGGACCGCCGGCCGAGGTAGCCGCCGCCCCCAGGGAGCCAGATCTGGCGCCGAAGCTCCCAGGGACAGCAGCTGTGGGTTCCCCGGACGACCAGCCCCCGCACCTCTACACCGTTCGCGCCGCCACACCGTGCCACCGCTGGACGCACGCGAGCCCGCGCCGCCGCGCAGTGCCACCGCAGGTCGCACGCGAATCCCCGCCGCCAGGACGCGCCCCGCGCCACCACGCCCGCACTAGAGGAAGGGAAAGACCGTCCCCGCCGCCGCCGGCGCCGCACGGGCTTTGCCCGGCGACGCCCTCAGGCGGCGGCGGGGGGAGAAGGAGCCTGAGTGGTGGAGGAGTCGACTGCGGCTAGGGTTTCTCCCGGGCCGCCCGCGCGGGAGCGACACGGGAGCGGCCGGTCTAAACCCTCTCACTAGTTGTCATGGTTCCTCCGGTGAGGCGACCCTTTCTCTGTTCGTCTTTCCTCTGCCCGATCTTCAGGGCCTTCTCGCTCTCCGTAGAGACTAGTCGTGCTGATAACGTGTTGAATGTAAAATTGATTGAATGAACAAAAGGCTACTGATTTCATTGATTCTCAAGATATATATACACTCTGAAGAGGCGCCTTGTAGAGGCGGTAGTTACAATAGAGATGGGAAGGGAAAGAACGCGTCTGTACGGACACATGCGTCCGTACGAGGCGTCTGTTCGGTGTTGGACACACCTATTCAACTAATGACGGTTCACTAATTAACCCGTGTTAATTAACTAACATGTAAATCTATTCCTAACAAACTACACTAATTAAGCAAACTAAGGGCCGGTTACACACGGCCGTGGCGCACAGCCGGCCACACCCCCCCCCACACACACAGCCCGGCCATGGCCATGGTCATGGCCAACAGCAGCGAATGCATCAGACAGCGGCAGCAGCACGATAAGCAGTAGCAGATCAGCAGCAGAGACAACAGCAAGCAGTAGCGCGACAGCTAGCAGCGGCAGCAGCTTGAGCATCAGTAGTACGCAGCCAACAGCAATATCAAGAGCAGTAGAAGCATCAGAGCAGGGAACAGGAGCAGCAGCAAAGCGGACAGCCGGGCGGCCGCGGGTGTACGCAGGCGAGGGCAGCAGCAGTACAGGGCGTCTGTGGCCACCGCGGGCGTGCACGGCACGAGGGGTGAGCAAGCGGCCGCCGGTTGGGCGCGTGTAGGCGGCAGCAGCAGCGGCGGCGGGGAGGCCACGCACGGGCGCCCGCGCGTGAGGGCGCCGGCAGGGGCGCGCGTGGGCATGTGGGGGCAGAGGAGCAGAGCTCCGGTGCGGCTAGGGAGGGCGAGGGTGCAGAGCAGAGCGGCCAGGCGCGGTCGGGCGGAGCTGCAGCAAGGGGCGGATGGGCGCGGCGACAAGAACAGCTAGCTACGCACACAGGATCAAGCTACGAGCATAGGGGAAACGTCGAGGAGCTCACCGCGGAGCACAAGATGGCTCGGTGAGCGACTTAGGAGCAGCAGAGGCAGTGGATTCAGTGAGGAACTCCGGCGACCGAAGCGGGAAGAAGCCGTCGATCCCGAAGCTTGACGGCGCCCCAGCTCGATCTGGTGGCCGTAGTCGAAGTAGACGAGGCCGACGCGTCTCCTGGCGAAGTTTCAGCCGGCGGGGATGGCAGTGGCCACGATGACGACGGCGAAGCGGTGACGGCTACGTTCGGATGCGAGTTCTAGATCGAACAAGGAAAGGAGAGATAGAATAAGGAGCTAGGGTTTTGGCCGAGGGGTGCGGCAGTGTTTTGTAGGGCACCGGGGTGTGCTGGATGGCCGACACGCACGGCATGGCGCGGCCATGCCGGTGGATGGCCGCCACGATCCCCATGTCTCCTGTAGCGCGGTTGGGGATGGTCCAAGTTGGGCTGGGCTGGTTTCTGTAGCTAGTAGGCCGTGAGTCCAAAGAGTAGTTTAGTTTTATATATATTTCTATTTTCTATTTTAGCCACTGTTTTGTATTTAGCCTAAATACTAAATGATTTTAGTTAAAGTTGAAACTTCCCACAACATTACCTGCTGATATCTTGGTGTTGTCTAAAAAGTTTGAGGTTATTTGGAAAATATTTGAAAATAGGTTTATATTTAAATGGGCATAATAAGTGTTGCTTGTCCACATTAATTATTCCTTGGGGAAATTTAAAAATCCATTTAATGTTGGTTCCTACATGTTAAATACTTAGTGAATATTTGTAAACCCTCGAACATTTTTATTTGACAGTTTGAAGAAATAAGTATTTGACTTGTTATTTGAAATTTGAATTGTTTTTGAACCATCGCGAGATTAATAACAGTAATCGCAGTGACGTGGCATGATCAGCAGAGGTTCACTGTAGCTTAATTATCCGGGCGTCACACCCCCGTCAAGCACAATGGATAGCAGAATAAAGTGGAACCTGCGCATGCATTATAAAGTGGAACCCTGAGTAAGCAAAACCGAATATGCACAAAACAGTAACACTCACTTGAAGTTGTAAGGAAAGAGTATTTTCCTTTTGTTTTGATGTCGAAGGAATGCTTTTAGCAAGTTTTCTTCAATATCTTTAACTCTATTTTGTACCAACGATTCATTTACGGTATTTGGGTTAATGAACCCAATGTCATAGGTTTGTCCTTTTTTCCATTCCACGATCTTCAATCTGCATAATATAGTGAGGATAATTATATATACATGCATGCAATGAACGAGCTGAGTTAGAGACTTAATTACAGAAGTAATACTTACAGACAGTAGCAAGTCATGAGTTGTTTGTCGAGGGCCTCTTGATTGAATAACTGAAATAACTCCACAAATTCAACAGGCATCAGGTCGACTCCAATGAGGCCGTGCTCATCTTTAATTCTGACCATCAAACTACCGGCCCATTCTTCCTGCAGCTTTCCAAGTACCAGTTATGCAATCTTCGCATCATCGTTGTTAGAGAAGGATGATCAGGTTTGACGAGAGGCTTCTCGTGCTCATATCTGAAGATCTCTACTACCTCAGCCATTTCAAACTGTACATCATCACCCACGTAATCACCAAGATTGGTACCGGGCAGTAGCCCCGGATGACTAGCGACGATATCGCTAGACACCTTGAGCGGGGGGCACGATTGCTTATCCTATTCGCTGAGCTGGGGAATTGTTTTCCCACTTCTTTGTTTTGCTTCTCTTGCAGCACTGGAAGTACTTCCCAACTGCCGCGCTTCATCATATGTCTTTGCAATACAGCGGTCATAGTTGGATTGCGGCAGAGGCGGTGGCGGTCGCTTAAGGGCATCCAGAGTGCGCTTCACTTTCACCGAATCTACCGTTTCCTTCGGAGGTGGAGGTTTCCGTTCAAAATGGGCCTTCACTTCGGCTTCCACGATGTCATCGGTTTCCTTGTCAGTCCTCTCATATGGTAACTTTGGAAGAGGCTTGAGGCTTGGACCAAATTTTAATTTCTTCCCGCCTCTTGTACTGCTAGCCGCTAGAGCGACGGCGTCTCTCTTCAGCCGTTGCTGAGGCGGCGGAGTGCGCTGACACGCCGGAGGAGGCGGAGTCCGCTGATGCGCCAGAGATAGCTGAGGCGGAAGAGGACTCTGTTGAGGGGCCTCATCGGCTGAGTCTGCTGAGGGGCCTCAACTGGTTGAGCTGGACTGTGAGGAGTCTGCTGAGGGGCCTCAACCGGCTGAGTCTGCTGAGGCGTCCATTTTGGAAGCTTGATGTACTCCTTTCTCCATAGACAGGTACTCTTTAAAGCATTTTCCAGAAGAATTTCCCCTTCACCTGTAGGGTAGTCAAGCTCCAGCCCCTCAAATCCATACATTATTTCGTCCACCGTCACAATAGCATAGCCATGTGGAATCGGACGTCAATGGAAAGTTCCCTTAGCTCGAGGAGGTACAATAGAGCCGACCGTCGCCTTCAAGGTCAGGTTCTGGCATTTCTTCATTAGCACGCAATGTTCAGCCTCCGTGATACTATCCACGGGGTAGCGAGGAGCCGTCAAATCAGGCTGAACAAGATCCGTGGAAGCCACACTGCTTCTCCGCTGAGATGGTGGGGTAGCTTCTGGGGCAGCATCGAAGGAAGTATCTTCGTGCCGCTGAGATGGTTGGCCGGTAGCTCGCTGGCTCTCAACACTACTGCAGGATGCTACTAACGTGATACTACGATCAGAGACCCTTCGACGAAACTGTGTGCGATGCAATAATCGCAAACGGTGGTGTAAAAAACCCGTCAAAAAAGTGCAAAACGTTTGCGATGACGGATGCATCAAACACGGTTCAGATTTTAGTTGCGTGTGTGATGCAGGGCATACGATTCAGTTCAATTAACTGTTTGCGATGAGGAGGAACAAAAGAAACGGGCAGCCAAATGAAGGTGTGTGCAATATACAGCATACGGTTCACTCGGATGAACTATTTGTGATTAGGAAACACAAAAAAAACGGTCAGCCAGATCAAGGTGTGTGTGATATACGGCACGCGGTTCACTCGGATGAACTGTTTGTGTTGAGACAAGAGAACATAAACATTTCAATATAACAAGATGTGTGTGATACGCGGCAAACAGGTCTGTAATCAGAAATGTGTGCGAAGACCGATAATAACACAAACGATTGCTGCTAATAAGACGTGTGTCTTGTGCGACGGCATTGCATACATAACAACATATATATATATATATATATATATATATATATATATATATATATATATATATATATATAGACACACACACACACTTATAAGGACATGGTTGCATAGCCAAATTAAACATCCACTGACATAGATGGCTACTACAACCATGGCATTTGCACACACCAAAGTAAACTATTACATGCATAATTACATAGGTGGATACTACGCACGTGACATTTCCATAAACCAAAGTAAACTATATATTACATGCATTATTAACTAGGATAAACGATCATCTGATCATCATCTACTTTTTGTGATGATTGCTCTGGTTGTGGCTCGATCCGGCCTCGTCGATCTCCGTAACAAGGCACTTCCTCATGTCAACGATCCGCCTGTGCATCTCGTAGCATGTGTACACGCGCTTGGCCATGAACCTGAGGTGAGGTTCATCCAGTTGCCGCATCCAGGCCCCGTGCCAGGATACGTGACGTGTTCTGCTGGCATCCTGCTTCATCTTTTCGTAGTATGGGTCGATGATGGCCGAGGCGAGTTCAACCAGGGAGTCCTTCTTCGTGCTGCCCCAGACCCTGTAGTGCTCATGGATTTCGACAAGGTCCTAGTAGGCCAAGCCCGTAACCCTGGGCGCTTTTACATCGTCGGTGGTTTCCACCGTGGCGAACTTGTAGTCGGCGCTGTTGACAAACCTGGTGAAACGGTCGCAAGGCTCTGTGGCCATGCAGTAGTGGTAGATGAGGACATGATGGCACACGCATAACTGGGCGACGACAACCTTCTGATCTATGTCGGGATGACCAGTGGTGTACTGGAGGTCGATGCCGACCACCTTGTACTTGTCTCGAGCAAGCAACTGCTCAACGCTGTTGATGTAGTCGTCCACACGGCCAGGTCGATGGTGTACACCACCGAGAGATCCGTCTCCCTCGCGTGGGTCTCCACTTTATGCTCGCCGAACTCCATTGGAGCGCCGCTAGACATCCCCTCTCTATGTGTCGTCGTGGGGTGTGCTTGTTGTGTTGTGGGACGCGATCAAAAGGTTGAAGAGACTAAGGTTATAATGGCCGCGGGAATTAAAGGGGAAGCCGGACGGCCTGGAATATCGGCAGGCCCTAATGGCAGTTCTAATTTGCAGCGCGTAATTCCATCGTGTCGCACATAACTGCATCGCGTGGCAACGCGCGCGGCACAACCGCATGCATATGGGCCCCCCGACGTGATCGTGCGCACGCCCAACCACTGGCAGAGCGCGCGCGGAGGGACGTGAGCAGAGCGCTCCACGGTCGCCTTAACGATGAGCAACCATATATATGCATATAACAGTTGAACACGCAAGGAAAAGCTGTCCACAAGCCGAGCGCGCCGCGGCGCCTAACGGCAAGCAGAGCCCGACGAGGGACGCGACCAGAGGCCGGCATAGTGATACGTGGAAAATAAGACGAACTGTGCGAGCGATGTCGGAGACATCAAGCACGAATCGGATTAGAGTTGCGTGTGCGATACGTGGCATACAGTTGATCCATCCGAGCTGTTTGTGATGGAATAAGCCGTGTGTGTTGCAGACAAACGCTTGCTGGTATATAATCTGAAATTTAACCAACAAAATGTTAATGCATGTTACAAAAATTGTATAACTGGAAACTATGTTCAAATACGAAGCCAACGATATAATCTTTGGCGACATGCATTCGTAAATTAGTTAAATCCTACTTATAAACCAGTATGAGGGTATAGTAGGTAATTAAATGGCAAACATTTTTTTGTATTAACCGTATTTGTACGTGTCCTTTCGTCCTTGTCTCGCACGTCTTGTCACCCCACTACCGCAGACTGCTTACAACGCAAGCTTGCGCATCGCGCGGGGGCGTTCTTTTGGCCAAACAGTGGCTTGAAGTGGCGCCAATGAATCGTCGATGAGCCCGTTCCCGCGCAACCTCACAGGTTCTCGCGCAAGCTTCTCGCTTGACTCGGTGAAATCCCCCAAAATTCCAATGCTTACCGGCATGCTATATAAACCCTCACGGCCCGCGAGTCCTGTGTCGCATTTTCCCCTCCCTCCCTGTAGCTTGTGTCGTCTACTTCTCCAACAATCACTAATGGCACCGGTCCGTCGTCGTCGCTCAGCCATGATACGTCTCCAATGTATCTATAATTTATGAAGTATTCATGCCATGTTTACAACAATTTTATATGGTTTTGGTATGATTTGCATGGAACTAACTGCTACCTCTTGAGCACTGCGTTGGTTTTCCCTTGAAGAGGAAAGGGTGATGCAGCAAAGTAGCGTAAGTATTTCCCTCAATTTTTGAGAACCAAGGTATCAATCCAGTAGGAGGCTACGCGCGAGTCCCTCGCACCTACACAAACAAATAAATCCTCGCAACCAACGCGGTAAGGGGTTGTCAATCCCTACACGGTCATTTACGAGAGTGAGATCTGATAGCTATGATAAGATAATATTTTTGGTATTTTTATGATAAATATGCAAAGTAAAATAAAAGCAACGGAAATAACTAAGTGTTGGAAGATTAATATGATGGAAAATAGACCTCGGGGCCATAGGTTTCACTAGTGGCTTCTCTCAAGAGCATAAGTATTTTACGGTGGGTGAACAAATTACTGTTGAGCAATTGACAGAATTGAGCATAGTTATGAGAATATCTAGGTATGATCATGTATATAGGCATCACGTCCAAGACAAGTAGACCGACTCCTGCCTGCATCTACTACTATTACTCCACACATCGACCGCTATCCATCATGCATCTAGAGTATTAAGTTCATAAGAACAGAGTAACGCTTTAAGCAAGATGACATGATGTAGAGGGATAAATTCATGCAATATGATAAAGCCCCCATCTTGTTATTCTCGATGGCAACAATACAATACGTGCCTTGCTGCCCCTACTGTCACTGGGAAAGGACACCGCAAGATTGAACCCAAAGCTAAGCACTTCTCCCATTGCAAGAAAGATCAATCTAGTAGTCCAAACCAAACTGATAATTCGAAGAGACTTGCAAAGATAACCAATCATACATAAAAGAATTCAGAAGATTCAAATATTGGTCATAGATAAACTTGATCATAAACCCACAATTCATCGGTCTCAACAAACACACCGCAAAAGAAGATTACATCGAATAGATCTCCACAAGAGAGGGGGAGAACATTGTATTGAGATCCAAAAAGAGAGAAGAAGCCACCTAGCTAATAACTATGGACCCGAAGGTCTGAGGTAAACTACTCACACATCATCGGAGAGGCTATGGTGTTGATGTAGAAGCCCTCCATGATCGATGCCCCCTCCGGCGGAGCTCCGGAACAGGCCCCAAGATGGGATCTCGTGGGTACAGACGGTTGCGGCGATGGAATTAGGTTTTTGGCTCCGTATCTGATTGTTTGGGGGTACGTAGGTATATATAGGAAGAAGGAGTATGTCGGTGGAGCAATGTGGGGCCCACGAGGGTGGAGGGCGCGC
>NC_057799.1:438136730-438154945 GCF_018294505.1 Triticum aestivum
CGCCCCCCTACCTCGTGGCTTCCTGGAAGCTTCCTTGACGTAGGTGTTGGAGATCGTAGCAGAATTTTAAAATTTTCCTACGCTCACCAAGATCCATCTATGGAGTATACTAGCAACGAGGGGAAAGGAGTGCATCTACATACCCTTGTAGATCGCGAGCGGAAGCGTTCCAATGAACGTTGTTGACGGAGTCGTACTCGCCGTGATTCAAATCACCGATGACCGAGTGCCGAACGGACGGCACCTCCGCGTTCAACACACGTACGGTGCAGCGACGTCTCCTCCTTCTTGATCCAGCAAGGGGGAAGGAGAGGTTGATGGAGATCCAGCAGCACGACGGCGTGGTGGTGGATGTAGCGGGTCTCGGCAGGGCTTCGCCGAGCTTCTGCGAGAGGGAGAGGTGTAGCAGGGGAGGAGGGAGGCGCCCAAGGCTGTTCTCTTACTGCCCTCCCTCCCCCCCTTTATATAGGCCCCCTGGGAAGGGGGGCGCCGGCCAAGTCCCATCTAGATGGGGGGGGGCGCGGCCAAGGGGGGGTAACTTACCCCCCAAGCCAAGTGGGGAGCCCCCCCACCCTAGGGTTTCTAACCCTAGGCGCAGGGGGGAGGCCCATGGGGGGCGCCCCAGCCCACTATGGGCTGGTTCCCTTCCCACTTCAGCCCATGGGGCCCTCCGGGACAGGTGGACCCCCGGGACCCTTCCGGTGGTCCCGGTACAATACCGATAACCCCCGAAACTTTCCCGGTGGCCGAAACTGGACTTCCTATATATAATTCTTCACCCCCGGACCATTCCGGAACTCCTCATGACGTCCGGGATCTCATCCGGGACTCCGATCAACTTTCGGGTTTCCGCATACTCATATCTCTACAACCCTAGCGTCACCGAACCTTAAGTGTGTAGACCCTACGGGTTCGGGAGACATGCAGACATGACCGAGACGCCTCTCCGGTCAATAACCAACAGCGGGATCTGGATACCCATGTTGGCTCCCACATGTTCCACGATGATCTCATCGGATGAACCACGATGTCGAGGATTCAGTCAATCCCGTATACAATTCCCTTTGTCAATCGATATGTTACTTGCCCGAGATTCGATCGTCGGTATCCCAATACCTTGTTCAATCTCGTTACCGGCAAGTCTCTTTACTCGTACCGTAATGCATGATCCCGTGACTAACGCCTTAGTCACATTGAGCTCATTATGATGATGCATTACCGAGTGGGCCCAGAGATACCTCTCCGTCATACGGAGTGACAAATCCCAGTCTCGATCCGTGCCAACCCAACAGACACTTTCGGAGATACCCGTAGTGTACCTTTATAGTCACCCAGTTACGTTGTGACGTTTGGTGCACCCAAAGCACTCTTACGATATCCGGGAGTTGCACGATCTCATGGTCTAAGGAAAAGATACTTGACATTGGAAAAGCTCTAGCAAACGAAACTACACGATCTTTTATGCTATGCTTAGGATTGGGTCTTGTCCATCACATCATTCTCCTAATGATGTGATCCCGTTATCAATGACATCCAATGTCCATAGTCAGGAAACCATGACTATCTGTTGATCAACGAGCTAGTCAACTAGAGGCTTACTAGGGACACGTTGTGGTCTATGTATTCACAAATGTATTACGATTTCCGGATAACACAATTATAGCTTGAACAATAGACAATTATCATGAACAAAGAAATGTAATAATAACCATTTATTATTGCCTCTAGGACATATTTCCAACAGTCTCCCACTTGCACTAGAGTCAATAATCTAGTTACATTGTGATGAATCGAACACCCATTGCGTCTGGTGTTGATCATGTTTTGCCCTAGGGAGAGGTTTAGTCAACGGATCTGCTACATTCAGGTCCGTATGTACTTTACAAATATCTATGTCTCCATTTTGAACACTTTCAGGAATGGAGTTGAAGCGGCGCTTGATATGCCTGGTCTTCCTGTGAAACCTGGGCTCCTTCGCAAGGGCAATAGCTCGAGTGTTGTCACAGAAGAGAGTCATCGGGCCCGACGCATTGGGAATCACCCCTAGGTCGGTAATGAACTCCTTCATCCAGACTGCTTCCTGTGCTACCTCCGAGGCTGCCATGTACTCCGCTTCACATGTAGATCCCGCCACGACGCTTTGCTTGCAACTGCACCAGCTCACTGCTCCTCCATTCAAAATATACACGTATCCGGTTTGTGACTTCGAGTCATCCAGATCTGTGTCGAAGCTAGCGTCGACGTAACCCTTTACGACGAGCTCTTCGTCACCTCCATAAACGAGAAACATATCCTTAGTCCTCTTCAGGTACTTCAGGATATTCTTGACCGCTGTCCAGTGTTCCATGCCGGGATTACTTTGGTACCTTCCTACCAAACTTACGGCAAGGTTTACATCAGGTCTGGTACACAGCATGGCATACATAATAGACCCTATGGCCGAGGCATAGGGGATGACACTCATCTTTTCTATATCTTCTGCCGTGGTTGGGCATTGAGCCGTGCTCAATTGCACACCTTGCAATACAGGCAAGAACCCCTTCTTGGACTGATCCATATTGAACTTCTTCAATATCTTGTCAAGGTATGTACTCTGTGAAATACCAATGAGGCGTCTTGATCTATCTCTATAGATCTTGATGCCTAATATATAAGCAGCTTCTCCAAGGTCCTTCATTGAAAAACACTTATTCAAATAGGCCTTTATACTTTCCAAGAATTATATATCATTTCCCATCAATAGTATGTCATCCACATATAATATGAGAAATGCTACAGAGCTCCCACTCACTTTCTTGTAAACACAGGCTTCTCCATAAGTCTGTGTAAACCCAAAGCTTTGATCATCTCATCAAAGCGAATGTTCCAACTCCGAGATGCTTGCACCAGCCCATAGATTGAGCGCTGGAGCTTGCATACTTTTTTAGCATTCTTAGGATCGACAAAACCTTCCGGCTGCATCATATACAACTCTTCCTTAAGGAAGCCGTTAAGGAATGCCGTTTTGACGTCCATCTGCCATATCTCATAATCATAGTATGCGGCAATTGCTAACATGATTCGGACGGACTTCAGCTTCGCTACGGGTGAGAAAGTCTCATCGTAGTCAACCCCTTAAACTTGTCGATAACCCTTAGCGACAAGTCGAGCTTTGTAGATGGTCACATTACCATCCGCGTCCGTCTTCTTCTTAAAGATCCATTTGTTTTCTATGGCTCGTCGATCATCGGGCAAGTCAGTCAAAGTCCATACTTCGTTTTCATACATGGATCCTATCTCGGATTTCATGGCTTCTAGCCATTTGTCGGAATCCGGTCCCGCCATCGCTTCTTCATAGTTCGAAGGTTCACCGTTGTCTAACAACATGATTTCCAGGACAGGGTTGCCGTACCACTCTGGTGCGGAACGTGTCCTTGTGGACCTACGAAGTTCAGTAGTAACTTGATCCGAAGCTTCATGATCATCATCATTAACTTCCTCCCCAGTCGGTGTAGGCACCACAGGAACATCTTCCCGCGCTGCGCTACTTTCTGGTTCGGAAGGGGTGACTATCACCTCATCAAGTTCCACTTTCCTCCCACTCAATTCTTTCGAGAGAAACTCCTTCTCCAGAAAGGACCCATTCTTGGCAACGAAGATCTTGCCTTCGGATCTGAGGTAGAAGGTATACCCAATAGTGGGTATCCTATGAAGACGCATTTTTCCGACTTGGGTTCGAGCTTTTCAGGTTGAAGTTTCTTGACATAAGCATCGCATCCCCAAACTTTTAGAAACGACAGCTTAGGTTTCTTCCCAAACCATAATTCATACGGTGTCGTCTCAACGGATTTCGACGGAGCCCTATTTAAAGTGAATGCGGCAGGCTCTAAAGCATAGCCCCAAAATGAGAGCGGTAAATCGGTAAGAGATATCATAGATCGCACCATATCCAATAGAGTGCGATTACGACGTTCGGACACACCATTTCTCTGAGGTGTTCCAGGCGGCGTTGAGTTGTGAAACTATTCCACATTTCCTTAAGTGTGTACCAAACTCGTGACTTAAATATTCTCCACCACGATCTGATCGTAAGAATTTTATTTTCCTGTCACGTTGATTCTCAACCTCACTCTGAAATTCCTTGAACTTTTCAAAGGTTTCAGACTTGTGTTTCATTAGGTAGACATACCCATATCTACTTAAGTCATCAGTGAGAGTGAGAACATAACGATATCCTCCGCGAGCCTCAACACTCATTGGACCACACACATCGGTATGTATAATTTCCAATAAGTTGGTTGCTCGCTCCATTGATCCGGAGAACGGAGTCTTGGTCATCTTACCCATGAGGCATGGTTCGCACGTGTCAAATGATTCGTAATCAAGAGACTCCAAAAGTCCATCTGCATGGAGCTTCTTCATGCGCTTGACACCAATGTGACCAAGGCGGCAGTGCCGCAAGTATGTGGGACTATCGTTATCAACTTTACATCTTTTGGTATTCACACTATGAATATGTGTAACATCACGTTCGAGATTCATCAAGAATAAACCATTAACCAGCGGGGCATGACCATAAAACATATCTCTCATATAAATAGAACAACCATTATTCTCGGATTTAAATGAGTAGCCATCTCGAATTAAACGAGATCCAGATACAATGTTCATGCTCAAAGCTGGCACTAAATAACAATTATTGAGGTTTAAAACTAATCCCGTAGGTAGATGCAGAGGTAGCGTGCCGACGGCGATCACATCGACCTTGGAACCATTCCCGACGCGCATCGTCACCTCGTCCTTCGCCAGTCTCAGTGTATTCCGTAGTTCCTGTTTTGAGTTACAAATATGAGCAACCGCACCGGTATCAAATACCCAGGAGCTACTACGAGTACTGGTAAGGTACACATCAATTACATGTATATCACATATACCTTTGGTGTTGCCGGCCTTCTTGTCCGCTAAGTATTTGGGGCAGTTCCGCTTCCAGTGACCACTTCCCTTGCAATAAAAGCACTCAGTTTCAGGCTTGGGTCCATTCTTTGACTTCTTCCCGGCAACTGGCTTACCGGGCGCGGCAACTCCCTTGCCGTCCTTCTTGAAGTTCTTCTTACCCTTGCCCTTTTTGAACTTGGTGGTTTTATTCACCATCAACACTTGATGTTCTTTTCTGATTTCCACCTCCGCTGATTTCAGCATTGAATATACCTCAGGAATGGTCTTTTCCATCCCTTGCATATTGAAGTTCATCACAAAGCTCTTGTAGCTTGGTGGAAGCGACTAAAGGATTCTGTCAATGACCGCGTCATCCGGGAGATTAACTCCCAGCTGAGACAAGCGGTTGTGCAACCCAGACATTCTGAGTATGTGCTCACTAACAGAACTATTCTCCTCCATTTTACAGCTGAAGAACTTGTCGGAGACTTCATATCTCTCGACCCGGGCATGAGCTTGGAAAACCATTTTCAGCTCCTCGAACATCTCATATGCTCCATGTTTCTCAAAACGCTTTTGGAGACCCGGTTCTAAGCTGTAAAGCATGCCGCACTGAACGAGGGAGTAATCATCAGCACGCTGCTGCCAAGCGTTCATAACGTCTTGGTTCTCTGGGATTGGTGCTTCACCTAGCGGTGCTTCTAGGACATAATCTTTCTTGGCTGCTATGAGGATGATCCTCAGGTTCCGGACCCAGTCCGTATAGTTGCTGCCATCATCTTTCAGCTTGGTTTTCTCTAGGAACACGTTGAAATTGAGGACAATGTGGGCCATTTGATCTACAAGACATAGTGTAAAGATTTTAGACTAAGTTCATGATAATTAAGTTCATATCATCAAATTATTTAATGAACTCCCACTCAGATAGACATCCCTCTAGTCATCTAAGTGAAACATGATCCGAGTTAACTAGGCCGTGTCCATGTTGATCGGTGAACATCTCCATGTTGATCGTATCTTCTATACGACTCATGCTCGACCTTTCGGTCCTCCGTGTTCCGAGGCCATGTCTGTACATGCTAGGCTCGTCAAGTCAACCTAAGTGTATTGCGTGTGTTCCGAGGCCATGTCTGTACATGCTAGGCTCGTCAACACCCGTTGTATGCAAACGTTAGAATCTATCACACCCGATCATCACGTGGTGCTTCGAAACAACGAACCTTCGCAACGGTGCACAATTAGGGGGACCACTTTCTTGAAATTATCATAAGGGATCATCTTACTTACTACCGTCGTTCTAAGCAAATAAGATGCAAAACATGATAAACATCACATGCAATCAAATAGTGACATGATATGGCCAATATCATTATGCTCCTTTGATCTCCATCTTCAGGGCACCATGATCATCTTCGTCACCGGCATGACACCATGATCTCCATCATTGTGTCTTCATGAAGTCGTCACGCCAACGATTACTTCTACTTCTATGGCTAACGCGTTTAGCAACAAAGTAAAGTAATTTACATGGCGTTATTCAATGACACGCAGGTCATGCAAAATAATAAAGACAACTCCTATGGCTCCTGCCGGTTGTCATACTCATCGACATGCAAGTCGTGATTCCTTTTACAAGAATATGATCAATCTCATACATCACATATATCATTCATCACATCTTCTGGCCATATCACATCACATAACACATGCTGCAAAAACAAGTTAGACGTCCTCTAATTGTTGTTGCAAGTTTTTTTACGTGGTTTGTAGGTTTCTAGCAAGAACGTTTCTTACCTACGTATGACCACAACGTGATTTGCCAATTTCTATTTACCCTTCATAAGGACCCTTTTCATCGAATCCGTTCCGACTAAAGTAGGAGAGACAGACACCCGCTAGCCACCTTATGCAACTAGTGCATGTCAGTCGGTGGAACCTGTCTCACGTAAGCGTACGTGTAAGGTCGGTCCGGGCCGCTTCATCCCACAATGCCGCCGAAACAAGATAAGACTAGTAGCGGCAAGAAGAATTGGCAACATCAACGCCCACAACTGCTTTGTGTTCTACTCGTGCATAGTAACTACGCATAGGCCTGGCTCATGATGCCACTGTTGGAGATCGTAGCAGAATTTTAAAATTTTCCTACGCTCACCAAGATCCATCTATGGAGTATACTAGCAACAAGGGGAAAGGAGTGCATTTACATACCCTTGTAGATCGCGAGCGGAAGCGTTCCAATGAACGTTGTTGACGGAGTCGTACTCGCCGTGATTCAAATCACCGATGACCGAGTGTCGAACGGACGGCACCTCCGCGTTCAACACACGTACGGTGCAGCGACGTCTCCTCCTTCTTGATCCAGCAAGGGGGAAGGAGAGGTTGATGGAGATCCAGCAGCACGACGGCGTGGTGGTGGATGTAGCGGGTCTCGGCAGGGCTTCGCCGAGCTTCTGCGAGAGGGAGAGGTGTAGCAGGGGAGGAGGGAGGCGCCCAAGGCTGTTCTCTTACTGCCCTCCCTCCCCCCCTTTATATAGGCCCCCTGGGAAGGGGGGCGCCGGCCAAGTCCCATCTAGATGGGGGGGCGCGGCCAAGGGGGGTAACTTACCCCCCAAGCCAAGTGGGGCGCCCCCCCACCCTAGGGTTTCTAACCCTAGGCGCAGGGGGGAGGCCCATGGGGGGCGCCCCAGCCCACTATGGGCTGGTTCCCTTCCCACTTCAGCCCATGGGGCCCTCCGGGACAGGTGGACCCACCCGGTGGACCCCCGGGACCCTTCCGGTGGTCCCGGTACAATACCGATAACCCCCGAAACTTTCCCGGTGGCCGAAACTGGACTTCCTATATATAATTCTTCACCCCCGGACCATTCCGGAAATCCTCATGACGTCCGGGATCTCATCCGGGACTCCGATCAACTTTCGGGTTTCCGCATACTCATATCTCTACAACCCTAGCGTCACCGAACCTTAAGTGTGTAGACCCTACGGGTTCGGGAGACATGCAGACATGACCGAGACGCCTCTCCGGTCAATAACCAACAGCGGGATCTGGATACCCATGTTGGCTCCCACATGTTCCACGATGATCTCATCGGATGAACCACGATGTCGAGGATTCAGTCAATCCCGTATACAATTCCCTTTGTCAATCGATATGTTACTTGCCCGAGATTCGATCGTCGGTATCCCAATACCTTGTTCAATCTCGTTACCGGCAAGTCTCTTTACTCGTACCGTAATGCATGATCCCGTGACTAACGCCTTAGTCACATTGAGATCATTATGATGATGCATTACTGAGTGGGCCCAGAGATACCTCTCCGTCATACGGAGTGACAAATCCCAGTCTCGATCCGTGCCAACCCAACAGACACTTTCGGAGATACCCGTAGTGTACCTTTATAGTCACCCAGTTACGTTGTGACGTTTGGTGCACCCAAAGCACTCCTACGGTATCCGGGAGTTGCACGATCTCATGGTCTAAGGAAAAGATACTTGACATTGGAAAAGCTCTAGCAAACGAAACTACACGATCTTTTATGCTATGCTTAGGATTGGGTCTTGTCCATCACATCATTCTCCTAATGATGTGATCCCGTTATCAATGACATCCAATGTCCATAGTCAGGAAACCATGACTATCTGTTGATCAACGAGCTAGTCAACTAGAGGCTTACTAGGGACACGTTGTGGTCTATGTATTCACAAATGTATTACGATTTCCGGATAACACAATTATAGCATGAACAATAGACAATTATCATGAACAAAGAAATATAATAATAACCATTTATTATTGCCTCTAGGACATATTTCCAACAGTAGGGCCCAAGTCTCCTGGATCATGTTCGTTCCGAAGATCACGTTCCCGAAGGTTTCGTTCTGTTTGGACTCCGTTTGATATTCTTTTTCTGCGAAACTCTGAAATAGGCAAAAACAGCAATTCTGGGCTGGGCCTCCGGTTAATAGGTTAGTCCCAAAAATAATATAAAAGTGAATAATAAAGCCCAATAATGTCCAAAACAGAAGATAATATAGCATGGAGCAATCAAAAATTATAGATACGTTGGAGACGTATCACTAACCCGGACTGACGCTGTTTTCAGCAGAACTACCGTGGTGTTGTTTTTTGTGCAGAAATGAAAGTTCTCCAAATGAGCTGAAACTTTTTGATGATTTTTTTGAACAAAATAGACCCCTGAAGGTTCGTGGGAGGGCCAGAAGAGCCACAAAGAGGGCACAACCCACCAGGGCGCGCCTGATGGGCCTGGCTTGCCCCGGTGGGTTGTGCTCACCTCGAGGCCCATCTTAGCGTGAAACCAAAGCCAAAAAATCCTATAAATAGAGAAACCATGAGAAGTTAACCTAGATCAGAAGTTTCGCCGCCGCATGGCTTTGTAGCCACCAAAAACCAATCTAGACCCGTTCCGGCACTCTGCCAAAGGGGGAAATGATCACCGGTGGCCATCTTCATCATCCCGGGGGCCACCACGATGAGGAGGGAGTAGTCCACCCTCGGGGCTGAGGGTTTGTACCAGTAGCTATGTGTTTAATCTCTTTCTCTCTCTCTCTCTTGTGTTCTTGAGATGTCACGATCTTGATGTATCATGGGCTTTGTTAATATAGTCGGATCATATGGTGTTTTCTCCTTTCTATCTTGTGATGAATTGAGTTTTCCCTTTGAGATTTTGTTTTATCGGATTGAATACTTTTATGGATTTGAGAACACTTGATATATGTCTTGCAATTGAATACTCATGGTGACAATGGGGTATCGTATTGATTGACTTGATATATGTTTTGGCACTCAACTCGTGGATTCCCGAGGTGACATTGGGGTAATCTATGCATAGGGGTTGATGCACGTTCTTGTCTTTGTTTCTCCGGTAGAAATCTTGGGGGACTCTTTGAAGTTCTTTGTGTTGGATTGAATATTATGAATCTGAATTTGCTTTGGTGTTATTTTAGTACGAACTCTTGGTTAGATCGATTGGAAAGAATAGCTTCGTGTTATTTTAGTACGAACTCTAGGATAGATTGATCGAAAAGAATAGCTTTGAGGTGGTTTCATACCCTACAAACAATTCCGTCTTATGTTCTCCACTAGATAGGAACTTTGGAGTGATTCTTCGTTGCACGTTGAGGGACGGTTATATGATCCAATTATATTAGCACTGTTGAGAGATTGCACTAGTGAAAGTACGGACCCTAGGCCTTGTTTTAAGCATTGCAATACCGTTTTTGTGCCCGTTTACTATTTTCTACCTTGCTGTTTTTATTTATTCAGATTAGAAAAATATATTTCTACCATCCATATTACACTTTTATCACCATCTCTTCGCCGAACTAGTGCACCTATACAATTTGCCATTGTATTTGGTGTGTTGGGGACACAAGAGATTTCTTGTATTTGGTTGCAGGATCGTTTGAGAGAGACCATCTTCATCCAACGCCTCCCACGGATTGATAAACCTTAGGTCATCCACTTGAGGGAAAATTGCTACTGTCCTACAAAACTCTGCGCTTCAAGGCCCAACACGTGTCTATAAGAATAAAGTTGCGTAGTAGACATCAAGCTCTTTTCTGGCGCCGTTGCCGGGGAGGTTAGGTATGCGACACTCTCATCCCGTCAACGAAGCTTTTTTCTGGCGCCGTTGCCGAGGAGGTGAGTGCTTGAAGGTATATCTTTAGATCTTGCAATTGAATCTTTTAGTTTCTTGTTTTATCACTAGTGTGACTTATAAAAGAAAACTACATAAAATGGAATTGAGGTTGCATCATATTATTGATCATCTTTATAATATTTTTCTTGAAAATGACGGATTGGAAAATTGTGCTCAATTGTTAGAAGAAGAAGTCAATAAAATGTTTGGCACAAAATATTTGAATGATGAGCATGATTGCAATGTTGTTAGTATGAATTCTTTGAATATCCATGATGCTAATGATATGCAAAGCCATAAGCTTGTTGGGAGACAATCCAACATTTACCCCTACTGTTTTTGTGTGTTCACAAGATTAGGCTACTGTAGTAATCATGTTTTATTGCTTTCATTTCAATAAAGTGCCAAGTAAGACCTTTGTGATGGCTTATGGTGATAGTTGATTTGATCTTGCTGAAAAACAGAAACTTTTGCGGTCAGGAAAACAATACTCATTTTGAACAGAAGCGCGATAAAATGCTGATTGTTTTTGTAGAAGATTAATAGACAAATTACCCAGGTTTTCCTATTTCTTAAGGATTTTTGGAGTAGCAGAAGTATGGTTGGAGTACAGATTACTACAGACTGTTCTGTTTTTGACAGATTCTGTTTTCAATGCATAGTTTGCTTGTTTTCTAATTTCCATGGCTTATATTGCTCTATATAAATTGTGGAAATGATATGCTACAGTAGGAATTGTGTGAGAACAATTATGAATCTTGTCTTTGACAGTACCAAAAGTGAAATGGTTTGCTCTTTATCATACTAACCTATCTCACAAAGTTCCGTTAAGTTTTGTGTGATTGAAGTTTTCAAGCTTTGGGTGAGATATCGATATGAGGAGAATAAGGAGTGACAAGACCCTAAGCTTGGGGATGCCCAAGGCACCCCAAGGTAATATTCAAGGAAGGTCCAAGCAACTAAGCTTGGGGATTCCCCGGAAGGCATCCCCTCTTTCGTCTCCAACATTATCGGTAACCTCACTTGGAGTTATGTTTTCATTCGTCACATGATATGTGTTTTGCTTGGAGAGTCAATTTATTTTGTTAGGATTTGCTTGATTTTATTTATAATAATGTTTTGCATATTTTATTTCAATAAAAGTGGCATTTATAGCCTTTACCATGCTTATTTTACAAGTCTACATATTGTTGTTTGAAAACAGAAAGTTTACCGCTGTTGCAAAAATTCCCTAGAAAAGTCAGAATGTGATAAAATGTTGAAACTTTTTGAAAAATAAGCTCTGATAAATTTTCTACGGTCTGTTAATTTTTCATAATCTTTGGAGTTTAAGAAGTATTGAACTCTTGCATTCTTTACAGACTGTACTGTTTTGGCAGATTGCTGTTATGTTTGCATTGTTTGCATATGTTTGCTTGTTTAATGATTCTATTTGAGGATAGGAGTATTAAATATGCAGAGGCATTTAGTATGCAATGTTGAATAATAATTTTAGTGATTTGCTACAGTAGTGAATGATAAGGTTTTTGCATTGGTTTATACTAACTTATCTCACGAGTTCTTGTTGAGTTTTGTGTGGATGAAGCTTTTGAGATTAGGAAAACCATGATATGAGAAGAATTAAGGAGACACAAAAGCTCAAGCTTGGGGATGCCCAAGGCATCCCAAGATAATATTTCAAGAAGTATCAAGCATCTAAGCTTGGGGATGCCCCGGTAGGCATCCCACCTTTCTTCTTCAACAATTATCGGTTAGTATCGGTTGAGCCTAAATTTTTTATTCTTCACATGATGTGTGCTAATCTTGGAATGTCATTTTATTTTGTTTTGCTTGCTGTTTTAATAAAATGCTTAGATCTGAAAGTTTTTGAATAACAGAGAGTCCTCAAATAGCTACCTATTTACTTAACTACTCGCTTGATCTTCACTTATATCTTTTTTTGGAGTAGCTCGTCATTTATTCTTGTGCTTCACTTATATCCTATGAGTAAATTGTTGAACTAATTGAATTTCATGAAGTTGAAATTATATCATGCCTAGTGGTAACTTCACATTGCGTTTAGAAAGTGAATCTTTTGAGGCTTGACAATCACAATATTGGTCATACAAGCAATTCACGGATAATTAGTACAAGGAAGAGAACTTTCACATGCAAATACACTATCATGGAAATCTTTTGTGATTGCGAGCCCCCATCGAAATATTACATGCCATATTTTTTGACGTTGGACAAGGAAGACAACGTAATGGTTTATGTTTATTCATATTCACATAGAAGTTATATTGTCATAGATCCTTCAACATGTGGTGCTTGCTCCCCATCTTTGCTAGCCAAAAATTCCGCACCAAGTAGAGATACTACTTGTGCATCCAAAAACCCTTAAACCCAAATCTTATTTTCAAGAGTCCACTATACCTACCTAAGGATTGAATAAGATGCTTCAAGTAAGTTGTCATCGGTGCAATAAGGCAATAAAAAATGCTTGTAAAAGTGTTAAATCATTTAGTGTAAGAGAAAATTGAGCATTGTACGAACTTGTGATGGCAAAGAATAAAAGAGACAGACTGCATAATAAAGGTTTCTATCATAAGGGGCAATATAACGTGACGTTCTTTTGCACTAAGGGGTTGAGCATACAAAAAAATAAGCGCATGGCAACCTCTACTTCCCTCTGCGAAGGGCCCATCTTTTACTTTTATGTATTTACTTTCATGCGAGAGTCAAAGTTTTTCTCTCTGTTCCTTTTTATTTTTCTCTTTTGGCAAGCATCATGTGGTGAGGAAAGATCTAGGCACATATATCCAGTTGGATATGGGTAGCATGAGTTATTATTGTTGACATCACCCTTGAGGTGAATACGTTGGGAGGCAAAACAATAAGCCCCTATCTTTCTATGTGTCTGGTTGAAACATTTTGCTCATGTGTATGCGGTGAGTGTTAGTAATCATAGAAGACTATATGATGGTTGAGTATGTGGAGCTCTTACTTAAACTTCGTTGAATAAGTTGAATTGTAATTGCTTGGTGACTGAGAACTTAGGTTGTTGAGTTTTAAGAGAATTCATTGTTTGAACCATAACATGTGAATTGGTTGCTACTTTAAGATGAGAAATTTTATGAGAAAGAATTGCTGTTTTGATGCTAGGAAAAGTGATTGAAATTATCATTGATCAAACTTATGCACTTTGCTAGCATTCACACTTCATAAATTATTTCTTTTATCATTTACCTACTCGAGGACGAGTAGGAATTAAGCTTGGGGATGCTGATATGTCTCCAACGTATCTGTAATTTATGAAGTATTCATGCCGTGTTTACAACAATTTTATACGGTTTTGGTATGATTTGCATGGAATTAACCCGGATTGACGTTGTTTTCAGCAGAACTACCGTGGTGTTGTTTTTTGTGCAGAAATGAAAGTTCTCCAAATGAGCTGAAACTTTTTGATGATTTTTTTGGAACTATCGCTAGCCAGTTGGATGGGAGTACCCATGGCCGACCTAATATGTCCCTATAACCAAACACATCCTGGCGGTGGCTCACCGACGATGCCTGGTTGTTGGCCTTTACTGAACTTCATGGTGTTGAAGTTGCAGTGGTGGTGTTCCCCGATCCGTGTGGCTCAGGTTCGCCAGTGCGAGCTTGTATTACTGGTTGTTTATGGCAGTGTCCCCTCCCATGGGCTCCTTAGGTGGAGAGGCTTGCGCCTCTGGCTAAAGTTTAGCCTTTGGCAAGGGTCGATGCCTGCGATGATGGCGCTTCAGGGAAACTTTCCCCTCCTTGGAGGCATTCTTGAAGAGTGATTCTCCTCAACCAGATTGGGACCGTTTGGTTTTGAGGTTGTCGTGGGGACTTATTGATGTGGTTGGACCCTCAAACCAAGGTTTGGTGGGGCTGTCATGGGTGGCTCTAGGCAAAAGCTTGAATCTTCCACGAGGATTCGATGCCTACAGTGATGAACTCGATTGGTGTCATGTCTCTTTCTTAAAGGCGTCTTCAACGAAGAACCCACTCATAATCCCTAGGTGGTGGTTAGGTGGTGGAGTTCTTAATAGCATGGTGTGGGCGTAGTCATTTTTCTTTCTTTTATCATTTTTGTCGTGGTTTTCAGCCTAGTTTCGCTGATTAACCAGATCACTTTGTATTTTATTTTTTGAATAAAGACACCTAAAAGGCATCTTAGTTCTGATTAATATGAAGAAAAACAAAAGCGAGTACAATGGATAGACAACTTGACGTAGAACAACTAGTAAAAAAAATTTACATTAAAAATTATACAACTCGTCTTCTTCCTTCGATTAAAAGCCGCCCACCGAAGATTGAAAATTGCAGTGAACCAACAATAAAGGCAAGGGATACGTGCAAACACCCTCGCCATACCAGGCTTTGAAGGTTGTATTAGTTATTTGCAGGCTTTGAAGGCCGTATTTGTTACTTGCCCCGTCAGATGAGATCTATAAATCGTTGAAGCAACATCGGCAAGAGCATTACCCCACGCAGAACAGGCTTGCAATCCGTCATCATCAGTTCAGGCGGTTGGAGAAACCGGGTCATGCCACAAAACAACACAAATGAATATATCGAAGTCGCCACACCTTGTCGACATCGACTGAAAACGAAAAACTAAGAAAAAGAAAAGGAGATGGACGAGGCCGCCATTCGGGCAAGAGGAGGGGGACCAAGGCGGCGGCTAGGGTTGGAGTTGTGGGTGTCGTGGGATCTGAATCTCTCTAACCGTGCACACACTCTGTATTTTCGCCCTTTATGAGATTATTTTAGCACCCTTCCCTTTAATAAGGTTCCATTCAAAAAACTTGTAAAAACTAGATATATTTGACCCCGCTTTTTTCGTAAACTTCTGATCTATTCATCTTCAATCATGGCGTACAAAAAACACCAGAAGTAATAAAAATACATCTATATACATAGACTACAAGCACTAAAGCGAGCCAAAGACGCGTCGTCGTCATCGCCCCTCCCTCGCCGGAGCCGCACAAAACTTGTTGTAGTAGACAGTCAGGAAGTTGACATACTAAGGCCCCAGGACCAGCGCGCCAGAATAGCAACCGCCGCCGATGAAGAGAAGCATAGATCGAAAAGATCCAACTTGAAAACACACGAATATAGACAATCATGATCCAAGCAGATCCATAAAAGACAACCACCGACAAAATCCCGCGATATCCGACGGAGATACTCCTTCACAAGCCCTCCGATGATGCTAGACGCATCACCGAGATGGGGGCTAGACATGGAGAACCTGATTCCATCTCCAGAGAGCCATTGTCATCTCTCCTTCTTGAGCAGGATGCAAACCCTAACAAAACTCGAAGAAACGCCTAAAATTGAAGCCCTCTCGCCGACAAAGGTCGGGATCCACCGTGCCCCATGGCTCTAAGGTCACGGGAGACGTGATAGATCCACAACGCCATCGACGGGAGGCAGGTACCCTTGTCGTCTTTCCCGAGGAGAGACGAAGGGTAGTTAGATATTTTTATATTTGACCCCTCATTACTTCTATGAGGTTATTACCAACTCGCTTCCTTGTGGTACAAAAACAATTACTTTCTCCGATTCATATTAATTGTCGCTGATTTGGTACAATTTTGTCTAAATGGGTGACAATTAATATGGAGTAGAAGTTGTCGCGCGCTTTGTTGCGCCGTTCTTCTTTTATGTGTTCTACTTTTTTCAGATGTACCATGATTGGTCGTTGGGTTTCGGGCCTTAATTATGCTAGGCTTGTTGTTTTTCCTTGCGATGGGGCCATCCTTGACTTTTATTGAAGGCACAATTTAAACTTAAGGAGAAAGACAACGATAATTACATGCATCACGTATTTTCAATGAAATTTACATGAGCTAGCCACTATGATAATTGATCATGCCATCCCATACACCCTCCCCCCAACCCCCGCGGCGCATAGCGTACCAGCACCAAGCATAGGACTCTTATGGAGTTCAATGGCACGGCCACACCCGCTACTTTATATATTGGGTCCATCCATTAGTATAGGTTGGCTAGATTTCTTCTTTTATTATTTTTACATGTGTTTTCTTACTGAATTTCTAATAAATAAATAAATAAATAAATAAATGTGTAAGTAATTTCAAATGGTATTTTAAAAAATGTCCATGAACTTAAAAAAATGTTCATCTACTTTTTAAAAATATGCTTGTACATTTTGAAATATGTTCATGGCATTTTATAAAGTGTTCACATGATATGTTTGCACATTTTAGAAAATGATCATAAATTGAAAACAGGTTCAATTTTTAAAAGTGCCCATGCTTTAAAAATGTCAGTGCATTGGAAACATGCTCATATAGTTACAAACCGTGTTCATCTCATTAAAAAGTTACAAACCGTTCTCATGTATTACTTAAAATGTGTGCACACATTTCAAGAGTCGTCAATCTAAAACGTATTCATTTATCTATAAAAAATGTTCATGCTTTGGAGAAATTTTCATAAGATTTAAAAATAGTTAGTGAGATATTTTAAAAATGTTCACACTTGTTCTGATAATAAATATTCATGTATAGCAACAAAAAATTTAAAAACTGAAAATTCCATATATCTGAAAAATGCAAGTAAGAGCGAGAGAGGGGGGAGGGGAGAGCTAACCTCTCTAATTCCATTAATAGAAAAGATATATATACATAGGGGGAAGCTGCCTCCAAGCGATGGCAGTTACATGTTAAAAGAAAAGGAACATCACTACTTAGGATTGGACACACAAATGATGATTTATTAATAAATTCCCCTTTGTCTCATAATATAAGAGCATCCTAATATATTTCTAACATTTTAGGACACATCCTAATTTATTTCTAACATTTTGTCTGTTCAATCAGTTTTGCCTGTTGAGAGTGTTTTATTAGCTAGGTGTGGTAACGGTCTTTTTCTTTCTTGGCTAGACAAACCGACCTGCAAGGGACCAGCTAGCCAACTGCCTATGTATACAAGAAAACTGGACAAGCAAGGGACTGAGCTGCCCACCAACACGTCTCACCCACTCTCATCAAGGGCCCATGCACTTTTCACACCCCTGCATTCACCAGGAGAGCTTATTTCAAAGGAGCTTAGTAACTGTATATGTTGAGTATGTATTTCGTACTGCACGTGTATTGGAGTTGTGGCCCACCTCCTAATCTTGTATAGTTGAGGTAGAGGTCTTCCTTTGTATTATATATGCGTGCACCAGCACCCGATCAATACATCGTATTGCAAATCATCTGTCTACATGGTATCATCTTTTTCGATCTAACCCTAGGGTAGCCGCCGCCGCCGCACCCCACCTCCGCACCTGCCGCCGCTGCGCCCCTCCACCTCCTGCCTCCACGCGCCGCCGCCGCTGTGCCTCGCTTCCGCCCTCCCACGCAAGCGCCTCGTCCCGCTGCTGGCTGCCTGGCTAGCTAGCTAGCTTCGCTAGCCATCAGGACCGTGTTGACCGCTTGGCTAGCTAGCTAGCTTCGCTAGCCAGTTGCCAGCCGCGCCCGCGCTTAGCTAACCCGCTGCCCCGTGCCGTTTTTTTATTCCGGCCCGCTACAGCCGCTGCATCGCGCCGCAGCATCCCGTGACGCTGCGCTGCTGCGTCCCGTCTCGCTGCCGCCGTTGCGTCTTCGCGCTGCCGCCGCG
>NC_057799.1:438155334-438164978 GCF_018294505.1 Triticum aestivum
TGGAACCGCTCCACTGGCCGCGCCGATCCGAACGCGTCCTCCCGCACCCGCCAGATGTTACCCGTTGTCGCCACCAGCGCCTCCCCCGCAGCACCCGGAAGGGAGAGGGGGACGACGGAATCGGCGTGGCGGCGGTCGCCGCCGCCTGCAGCAGTAGCAGGCCCAGGACGCCGGCGGGGCACCGCACTATCAGCAGGCTCTCCCCGCTGGCCACCAGGCGTTCATCGCCTCTCGGTGGTTATGGCCCGCCCGTGTCGGCGCCGCCATACGGGGGCCTTCCACCACCGCCGGTACCTGTGCCACGGGACATCACCTTCCTCGCCGCCCAGCACTCCGCGCTATCGCCGAGTAGCTCTGTCGGTTGAGGCGACTGGTACATGGACTCATGTGCTACTGCGCACATGACAGCTCATCCCGGTAACCTAACCTCCTCCACTCCCGTTCACAAACCCACTTGTATCACCGTCGGCAACGGCTCCTCCTTACCTATTACTCATATCGGTAGCACTAGCTTTCCCTCCACTTCCACACCCATCACTATGTCTAATGTTCTTGTTTCACCTGATTTAGTCACGAACCTAGTTTCCGTTCGTCGTCTTACTCGTGAGAACCCACTTACTATTGAATTTGACGGTGTCGGCTTTTCTGTGAAAGACGCCCGTACCCGGATGGTCCTTCACCGATGTGACAGTCCCGATGAGCTCTACCCCGTGCACGCCGGCGCCTCCACATCCACACCCGTCGCCCTTGCCACCGGCATTGACCTTTGGCACGCTCGCTTGGGTCACCCCAACCACACTGTCTTACGTCAAATTCTTAGGAGTTTCTCTTTCTCATGTGATAAGCTCGATGAGCACTCTTATGAGGCTTGTCGCTTAGGCAAGCACGTTCGTCTTCCCTTTAGTGCGTCTTCTTCAGTTTCCACTTTTCCATTTCAATTACTTCATAGTGATGTTTGGACATCTCCCGTTGCGAGTAACACGGGCTATCTATACTACTTGGTGATTTTAGATGATTATTCTCATTATGTGTGGTCTTTTCCCATTCGTCGTAAATCCGATGCTTTAGCCACACTCACCGCCTTTTATTCCTATGTCACCACCCAGTTCGGTCGCCCCATACTCGCACTCCAAACTGATGACGGAAAAGAGTTTGACAACGTCACTTTTCGCACACTTCTCGCCTCTCACGGCACCACCTTCCGTCGGACTTGCCCCTACACTTCTCAGCAGAACGGCCGCGCCGAGCACATTCTCCGCACTCTTAATGATTGCGTTCGCACGTTACTCTTTCACTCTAACGTGCCCGCTCGGTTTTGGCCCGATACCCTCGCTACCGCCACTCTCTTAGTTAATATTCGTCCGTGTCGCCCTCGGTGGAACTACGCCCCTCACCACCTTCTCTTTGGCACACCACCATCTTATGATGGTCTCCGCATCTTCGGGTGTCTCTGTTATCCTAGCACCACATCCACCACGCCACACAAGCTCGCACCACAATCTGTCCCATGCATCTTCCTTGGCTACCCTCCTAACACCAAAGGTTACCGGTGCTATGATCCTGTCACTCATCGTGTGTACACCTCGAGGCATGTGTACTTTGTCGAGATGGTGTTCCCTTTTTTCAGGTTCCTCCGGCTTTGGCCCCTTCGGCGCCGGCCCCCGCGCCCCCTTCATGGAGCGATGCGCGACGGCAGCCCCCGGTGCCCCCCCGGCACGGCGCCCTCTGCTGCCACCACCTGGCTTCTTGACTCCCTCCCCCGAGGTTGAGTCCGAGCGGGCCTCCAGGTCCCCGTCTCCCTCATACGAGGTTGAGCCCGGCACCCCGCCCGCCCACCCTGCGACGGGCTCGACATCACCCTCGCCTATCGCCTCTTCCGCAGCCGGCTCGGCCGCCGCCGCTGCCTCCGCCGCCGCCGCGTGAAGGAAATATGCCCTAGAGGCAATAATAAAGTTATTATTTATTTCCTTATATCATGATAAATGTTTATTATTCATGCTAGAATTGTATTAACCGGAGACATGATACATGTGTGAATACATAGACAAACAGAGTGTCACTAGTATGCCTCTACTAGACTAGCTCGTTGATCAAAGATGGTTATCTTTCCTAGCCATAGACATGAGTTGTCATTTGATTAACGGGATCACATCATTAGGAGAATGATGTGATTGACTTGACCCATTCCGTTAGCTTAGCACTTGATCGTTTAGTATGTTGCTACTGCTTTCTTCATGACTTATACATGTTCCTATGACTATGAGATTATGCAACTCCCGTTTACCGGAGGAACACTTTGTGTGCTACCAAACATCACAACGTAACTGGGTGATTATAAAGGTGCTCTACAGGTGCTTCCAAAGGTACTTGTTGGGTTGACGTATTTCGAGATTAGGATTTGTCACTCCGATTGTCGGAGAGGTATCTCTGGGCCCTCTCGGTAATGCATATCACTTAAGCCTTGCAAGCATTGCAACTAATGAGTTTGTTGCGAGATGATGTATTACAGAACGAGTAAAGAGACTTGCCGGTAACGAGATTGAACTAGGTATTGAGATACCGACGATCGAATCTCGGGCAAGTAACATACCGATGACAAAGGGAACAACGTATGTTGTTATGCGGTCTGACCGATAAAGATCTTCATAGAATATGTGGGAGCCAATATGAGCATCCAGGTTCCGCTATTGGTTATTGACCGGAGACATGTCTCAGTCATGTCTACATAGTTCTCGAACCCGTAGGGTCCGCACGCTTAACGTTTCGATGACAGTTATATTATGAGTTTATATGTTTTGATGTACCAAAGGTTGTTCGGAGTCCCGGATGTGAACACGGACATGACGAGGAGTCTCGAAATGGTCGAGACATAAAGATTGATATATTGGAAGCCTATGTTTGGATATCGGAAGTGTTCCGGGTGAAATCGGGATTTTACGAGAGTACCGGGAGGTTACCGGAACCCCCCGGCAACATAATGGGCCTTAGTGGGCCTAGGTGGAAGAGAGAAGAGGCGGCTAGGGCTGGGCCGCGCGCCCCTCCACCCTAGTCCGAATAGGACAAGGAGAAGGGGGCGGCGCCCCCCCTTCCTTCTTCTCCCTCTCCTCTTTCCCCCCTCCCAAGTCCTAATCCAACTAGGAAAAGGGGGGGAGTCCTACTCCCGGTGGGAGTAGGACTCCTCCTGGCGCGCCCCAAGGCTGGCCGCACCTCCCCCCTTTGATCCTTTATATACGGGGGCAGGGGGGCACCCCATACACACAACAATTGATCATTGATCTCTTAGCCGTGTGCGGTGCCCCCCCAACCATATTACACCTCGATAATATCGTAGCGGTGCTTAGGCGAAGCCCTGCGTTGGTAGAACATCATCATCGTCACCACGCCGTCGTGCTGACGAAACTCTCCCTCAACACTCGGCTGGATCAGAGTTCGAGGGACGTCATCAAGCTGAACGTGTGCTGAACTCGGAGGTGCCGTACGTTCGGTACTTGATCGGTCAGATCGTGAAGACGTACAACTACATCAACTGCGTTTTTTAACGCTTCCGCTTTCGGTCTATGAGGGTACGTGGACAACACTCTCCCGTCTCGTTGCTATGCATCACCATGATCTTGCGTGTGCGTAGATTTTTTTTTGAAATTACTACGTTCCCCAACAGTGGTATCAGAGCCTAGTTTTATGCGTAGATGTCATATGCACGAGTAGAACACAAGTGAGTTGTGGGCGATATAAGTCATACTGCTTACCAGCATGTCATACTTTGGTTCGGCGGTATTGTTGGATGAAGCGGCCCGGACCGACATTACGCATACGCTTACGCGAGACTGGTTCTACCGACGTGCTTTGCACACAGGTGGCTGGCGGGTGTCAGTTTCTCCAACTTTAGTTGAACCGAGTGTGGCTACGCCCGGTCCTTGCGAAGGTTAAAACAGCACCAACTTGACAAACTATCGTTGTGGTTTTGATGCGTAGGTAAGAACGGTTCTTGCTAAGCCCAGTAGCAGCCACGTAAAACTTGCAACAACAAAGTAGAGGACGTCTAACTTGTTTTTGCCGGGCATGTTGTGATGTGATATGGTCAAGACATGATGCTAAATTTTATTGTATGAGATGATCATGTTTTGTAACCGAGTTATCGGCAACTGGCAGGAGCCATATGGTTGTCGCTTTATTGTATGCAATGCAATCGCCCTGTAATGCTTTACTTTATCACTAAGAGGTAGCGATAGTCGTAGAAGCATAAGATTGGCGAGACGACAACGATGCTACGATGGAGATCAAGGTGTTGCGCCGGTGACGATGGTGATCATGACGGTGCTTCGGAGATGGAGATCACAAGCACAAGATGATGATGGCCATATCATATCACTTATATTGATTGCATGTGATGTTTATCTTTTATGCATCTTATCTTGCTTTGATTGACGGTAGCATTATAAGATGATCCCTCACTAAATTATCAAAGTATAAGTGTTCTCCCTGAGTATGCACCGTTGCGAAAGTTCTTCGTGCTAAGACACCATGTGATGATCGGGTGTGATAGGCTCTACGTTGAAATACAACGGGTGCAAAACAGTTGCACACGCGGAATACTCAGGTTAAGCCTGACGAGCCTAGCATATAACAGATATGGCCTCGGAACACGGAGACCGAAAGGTCGAGCGTGAATCATATAGTAGATATGATCAACATAGTGATGTTCACCGTTGAAACTACTCCATCTCACGTGATGATCGGACATGGTTTAGTTGATATGGATCACGTGATCACTTAGAGGATTAGAGGGATGTCTATCTAAGTGGGAGTTCTTAAGTAATATGATTAATTGAACTTAAATTTATCATGAACTTAGTCCTGATAGTATTTTGCAAATTATGTTGTAGATCAATAGCTCACATTGTTGCTTCCCTATGTTTATTTTGATATGTTCCTAGAGAAAAATTATGTTGAAAGATGTTAGTAGCAATGATGGGGATTGGATCCGTGATCTGGGGATTATCCTCATTGCTGCACA
Source organism: Triticum aestivum (assembly GCF_018294505.1). Classification (NCBI taxonomy): domain Eukaryota; kingdom Viridiplantae; phylum Streptophyta; class Magnoliopsida; order Poales; family Poaceae; genus Triticum; species Triticum aestivum. Next base: position 438,160,349 of record NC_057799.1, read on the forward strand.
GAAGAATTATGTCCTTGATGCACCGCTAGGTGACAGACCTATTGCAGGAGCAGATGCAGACGTTATGAACGTTTGGCTAGCTCAATATGATGACTACTTGATAGTTTAGTGTACCATGCTTAACGGCTTAGAATCGGGACTTCAAAGACATTTTGAACGTCATGGACCATATGAGATGTTCCAGGAGTTGAAGTTAATATTTCAAGCAAATACCCGAGTTGAGAGATATGAAGTATCCAACAAGTTCTATAGCTAAAAGATGGAGGAGAATAGCTCAAGCAGTGAGCATGTGCTCAGATTGTCTGGATACTACAATCGGTTGAATCAAGTGGGAGTTAATCTTCCAGATAAAATAGTGATTGACAGAATTCTCTAGTCACCATCACCAAGTTAGTAGAAATTCGTGATGAACTATAGTATGCAAGGGATGACGAAAGTAATTCCCGAGCTCTTCGTGATGCTGAAATCGACGAAGGTAGAAATCAAGAAAAACATCAAGTGTTGATGGTTGACGAGGCCACTAGTTTCAAGAAAAGGGCAAAGGGAAGAAGGGGAACTTCAAGAAGAACGGCAAGCAAGTTGTTGCTCAAGTGAAGAAGCCTAAGTCTGGTCCTAAGCCTGAGACTAAGTGCTTCTACTGCAAAGGGACTGGTCACTGGAAGCGGAACTACCCCAAGTATTTGGTGGATAAGAAGGATGGCAAAGTGAACAAAGGTATATTGGATATACATGTTATTGATGTGTACTTTACTAGTGTTTATAGCAACCCCTCGGCATTTGATACTGGTTCAGTTGCTAAGAGTAGTAACTCGAAACGGGAGTTGCAGAATGAACAGAGACTAGTTAAGGGTGAAGTGACGATGTGTATTGGAAGTGGTTCCAAGATTGATATGATCATCATCGCACACTCCCTATACTTTCGGGATTAGTGTTGAACCTAAAATAAATGTTATTTAGTGTTTGCGTTGAGCATGAATATGATTGGATCTTATTGCAATACGGTTATTCATATAAGTTAGAGAACAATTGTTGTTCTGTTTACATGAATAAAACCTTCTATGGTCATACACCCAATGAAAATGGTTTGTTGGATCTCGATCGTGGTGATACACATTTTCATAATATTTAAGCCAAAAGATGCAGAGTTGATAATGATAGTGCAACTTATTTGTGGCACTGCCGTTTAGGTCATATCGGTGTAAAGCGCATGAAGAAACTCCATACTGATGGACTTTTGGAACCACTTGATTATGAATCACTTGGTACTTGCAAACTGTGCCTCATCGGCAAGATGACTAAAACACCGTTCTCCGGAACTATGGAGAGAGCAACAGATTTGTTGGAAATCATACATACAGATGTATGTGGTCCGATGAATATTGAGGCTCGTGGCGGATATCGTTATTTTCTCACCTTCACAGATGATTTGAGCAGATATGGGTATATCTTCTTAATGAAACATAAGTCTGAAACATTTGAAAAGTTCAAAGAATTTCAGAGTGAAATTGAAAATCATCGTAACAAGAAAATAAAATTTCTACGATCTGATCGTGGAGGAGAATATTTGAGTTATGAGTTTGGTCTTCATTTGAAACAATGCGGAATAGTTTCGCAACTCACGCCACCCGGAACACCACAGCATAATGGTGTGTTCGAACGTCGTAATCGTACTCTACTAGATATGGTGCGATCTATGATGTCTCTTACTGATTTACCGCTATCATTTTGGGGTTATGCTTTAGAGATGGCCGCATTCACGTTAAATAGGGCACCATCAAAATCCGTTGAGACGACGCCTTATGAACTGTGGTTTGGCAAGAAACCAAAGTTGTCGTTTCTTAAAGTTTGGGGCTGCGATGCTTATGTGAAAAAACTTCAACCTGATAAGCTCGAACCCAAATCGGAGAAATGTGTCTTCATAGGATACCCAAAGGAGACTGTTGGGTACACCTTCTATCATAGATCCGAAGGCAAAACTTTTGTTGCTAAATTCAGAATTTTTCTGGAGAAGGAGTTTCTCTCGAAAGAAGTGAGTGGGAGGAAAGTAGAACTTGATGAGGTAACTGTACCTGATCCCTTATTGGAAAGTAGTTCATCATAGAAACCGGTTTCTGCGACACCTACACCAATTAGTGAGGAAGTTAATGATGATGATCATGAAACTTCAAATCATGTTATTACTGAACCTCGTAGGTCAACCAGAGTAAGATCCGCACCAGAGTGGTACGGTAATCCTGTTCTGGAGGTTATGTTACTAGACCATGACGAACCTACGAACTATGAAGAAGCGATGGTGAGCCCAGATTCCGCAAAATGGCTTGAGGCCATGAAATCCGAGATGGGATCCATGTATGTGAACAAAGTATGGACTTTGGTTGACTTGCCCGATGATCGGCAAGCCATTGAAAATAAATGGATCTTCAAGAAGAAGACTGACGCTGACGGTAATGTTACTGTCTATAAAGCACGACTTGTTGCGAAAGGTTTTCGACAAGTTCAAGGGATTGACTACGATGAGACCTTCTCACCCGTAGCGATGCTTAAGTCTGTCCGAATCATGTTAGCAATTGCCGCATTTTATGATTATGAAATTTGGCAAATGGATGTCAAAACTGCATTCCTAAATGGATTTCTGGAAGAAGAATTGTATATGATGCAACCGGAAGGTTTTGTCAATCCAAAGGGAGCTAACAAAGTGTGCAAGCTCCAGCGATCCATTTATGGACTGGTGCAAGTCTCTCGGAGTTGGAATAAACGCTTTCCTACTGTGATCAAAGCATTTGGTTTTGTACAAACTTTTGGAGAAGCCTGTATTTACAAGAAAGTGAGTGGGAGCTCTGTAGCATTTCTGATATTATATGTGGATGACATATTGCTGATTTTTTTGGAAATGATATAGAATTTCTGGATAGCATAAAGGGATACTTGAATAAGAGTTTTTCAATGAAAGACCTCGGTGAAGCTGCGTATATATTGGGCATCAAGATCTATAGAGATAGATCAAGACGCTTAATTGGACTTTCACAAAGAACATACCTTGACAAAGTTTTGAAGAAGTTCAAAATGGATCAAGCAAAGAAAGGGTTCTTGCCTGTGTTACAAGGTGTGAAGTTGAGTAAGACTCAAAGCCCGACCACGGCAGAAGATAGAAAGAGAATGAAAGTCATTCCCTATGCCTCGGCCATAGGTTCTATAAAGTATGCCATGCTATGTACCAGACCTATTGTGTACCTCACTAGGAGTTTGGCAAGAGGATACAATAGTGATCTAGGAGTAGATCACTTGACAACGGTCAAAATTATCCTTTGTGGAATAAGGAAATATTTCTCGGTTATGGAGGTGATAAAGAGTTCATCGTAAAGAGTTACGTCGATGCAAGCTTTGACACCGATCTGGATGACTTTAAGTCTAAATCTAGATACATATTGAAAGAGGGAGCTATTAGCTAGAGTAGCTCCGTACAGAGCATTGTAGACATAGAAATTTGCAAAATACTTACGGATCTGAATGTGACATACCCGTTGACTAAAATTATCTCACAAGCAAAACATGATCACACCTTACTACTCTTTGGGTGTTAATCACATAGCGATGTGAACTAGATTACTGAATCTAGTAAACCCTTTGGGTGTTGGTCACAAGTCGATATGAACTATGGGTGTTAACCACCTAAAGATGTGAACTATTGATGTTAAATCGCATGGCGATGTGAACTAGATTATTGACTCTAGTGCAAGTGGGAGACTGAAGGAAATATGCCCTAGAGGCAATAATAAAGTTATTATTTATTTCCTTATATCATGATAAATGTTTATTATTCATGCTAGAATTGTATTAACCGGAGACATGATACATGTGTGAATACATAGACAAACAGAGTGTCACTAGTATGCCTCTACTAGACTAGCTCGTTGATCAAAGATGGTTATCTTTCCTAGCCATAGACATGAGTTGTCATTTGATTAACGGGATCACATCATTAGGAGAATGATGTGATTGACTTGACCCATTCCGTTAGCTTAGCACTTGATCGTTTAGTATGTTGCTACTGCTTTCTTCATGACTTATACATGTTCCTATGACTATGAGATTATGCAACTCCCATTTACCGGAGGAACACTTTGTGTGCTACCAAACGTCACAACGTAACTGGGTGATTATAAAGGTGCTCTACAGGTGCTTCCAAAGGTACTTGTTGGGTTGACGTATTTCGAGATTAGGAGTTGTCACTCCGATTGTCGGAGAGGTATCTCTGGGCCCTCTCGGTAATGCATATCACTTAAGCCTTGCAAGCATTGCAACTAATGAGTTTGTTGCGAGATGATGTATTACAGAACGAGTAAAGAGACTTGCCGGTAACGAGATTGAACTAGGTATTGAGATACCGACGATCGAATCTCGGGCAAGTAACATACCGATGACAAAGGGAACAACGTATGTTGTTATGCGGTCTGACCGATAAAGATCTTCGTAGAATATGTGGGAGCCAATATGAGCATCCAGGTTCCGCTATTGGTTATTGACCGGAGACATGTCTCGGTCATGTCTACATAGTTCTCGAACCCGTAGGGTCCGCACGCTTAACGTTTCGATGACAGTTATATTATGAGTTTATATGTTTTGATGTACC
>NC_057799.1:438165308-438182605 GCF_018294505.1 Triticum aestivum
AATGGGCCTTAGTGGGCCTAGGTGGAAGAGAGAAGAGGCGGCTAGGGCTGGGCCGCGCGCCCCTCCCCCCTAGTCCGAATAGGACGAGGAGAAGGGGGCGGCGCCCCCCTTCCTTCTTCTCCCTCTCCTCTTTCCCCCCTCCCAAGTCCTAATCCAACTAGGAAAAGGGGGGAGTCCTACTCCCGGTGGGAGTAGGACTCCTCCTGGCGCGCCCCAAGGCTGGCCGCACCTACCCCCTTTGATCCTTTATATACGGAGGCAGGGGGCACCCCATACACACAACAATTGATCATTGATCTCTTAGCCGTGTGCGGTGCCCCCCTCCACCATATTACACCTCGATAATATCGTAGCGGTGCTTAGGTGAAGCCCTGCGTCGGTAGAACATCATCATCATCACCACGCCGTCGTGCTGACGAAACTCTCCCTCAACACTCGGCTGGATCGGAGTTCGAGGGACGTCATCAAGCTGAACGTGTGCTGAACTCGGAGGTGCCGTACGTTCGGTACTTGATCGGTCGGATCATGAAGACGTACGACTACATCAACCGCGTTGTGTTAACGCTTCTGCTTTCGGTCTATGAGGGTACGTGGACAACACTCTCCCCTCTCGTTGCTATGCATCACCATGATCTTGCGTGTGTGTAGGAATTTTTTTGAAATTACTACGTTCCCCAACACCGCGGTCCCCGCCGCCGCACCGGGTGCCCCCGCCACCGGGGCACCCGCCGGCCCTGCTGCCCCGCCACTTGGCGTGACTACCCGTGCCCGAGCAGGAGTGCTTCGGCCCAGCACGCGCTACTCCACCGACGAGTATGTGTGCGCCGCCTCGACGTCGACGCCATCACCCGTCCCCACCTCCGCTCGCGCTGCCCTTCGGGATCCCCACTGGCTAGCTGCAATGCAGGAGGAGTTCGATGCCTTACAGCGCAACCGCACGTGGCAACTTGTTCCGCGACCCCTTCGTGCCAACATCATCTCTGGCAAGTGGGTGTTTCGCCACAAGACTCGCCCGGACGGTTCTCTCGAGCGATACAAGGCTCGATGGGTGGTTCGTGGTTTTCGGCAGCGCGCGGGCGTGGACTTCACCGACACCTTCGCCCCGGTTGTGAAACCGGGCACAATCCGCGCCGTCCTTCAGTTGGCCGGCTCGCGCGCCTGGCCTGTGCATCAGTTGGACGTTTCCAATGCCTTCTTGCACGGTCATCTCGCTGAGCAGGTGTTCTGTGAGCAGCCTACTGGTTTTGTCGACGCCGAGCACCCCGACTTCGTGTGCTTGCTCTCCCGCTCTCTGTATGGGTTGAAGCAGGCGCCTCGGGCTTGGTACCAGCGTATCGCAGCCTTCCTGCAGTCTCTGGGCTTTCGGTCCACTCGCTCCGATGCCTCACTCTTTGTGTATCATCAGGGAGCTGACACTGCGTATCTGCTGCTCTACGTCGACGACATCACCCTCACGGCGTCCACCCCCGATCTCCTTCAGCGGCTGACTGCTCGTCTTCGTGATGAGTTCGCCCTCAAGGACTTGGGGCCCCTGCACTACTTTCTCGGCATCGAGGTGATCCGCCGGGCTGACGGTTTCTTTCTGCATCAGCAGAAGTACGCCCGCGAGCTCCTTGAGCGTGCCGGTATGCTTAATTGCAAGCCGGCGCCCACCCCCGTCGACACGAAGGCGAAGGTCTCTGCTCTGGAGGGGTCTCTCGCGTCCGATGGAGCGTTTTATCACTCTATTGTCGGTGCTTTACAGTACTTGACGCTGACTCGCCCCGACCTGCAGTACGCTGTTCAGCAGGTGTGCCTCCATATGCACGCCCCGCGTGACTCTCACTGGACTCTGGTGAAGCGTATTCTCCGTTACATACGTGGCACCATGTCCTTGGGACTCACCCTGACGGCCTCCGCCTCCACCGACCTTGTGGCCTACTCGGATGCTGACTGGGCTGGCTGCCCCGACACGCGACGCTCTACATCAGGCTACTGCGTCTACCTTGGGCCCTCGTTGATCTCTTGGTCATCGAAGCGGCAGCCCACGGTCTCCCGCTCCAGCGCCGAGGCAGAGTATCGCGTCGTGGCCAACGCCGTGGCCGAGTGCTCTTGGATACGTCAGCTGCTCCAGGAGTTGCTTTGTGATGTTCACAATGCCACTCTTGTCTACTGCGATAACGTTAGCGCGGTCTACCTCTCCGCCAACCCGGTGCACCATCGACGCACGAAGCATATTGAGCTCGATATTCACTTCGTGCGCGAGCAGGTTGCCCTTGGCCGTGTTCGGGTTCTGCACGTGCCGACGACGCAACAGTTTGCTGATGTGATGACTAAGGGATTGCCTACTCCCGTCTTCGATGAGTTTCGGTTCAGTCTTTGTGTCTCCGGCGATGCTTCGACTGCGGGGGGTGTTGAGTATGTATTTTGTATTGCACGTGTATTGAAGTTGTGGCCCACCTCCTAGTCTTGTATAGTTGAGGTAGAGGCCTTCCCTTGTATTATATATGCGTGCACCAGCACCCCGATCAATACATCGTATTGCATGACGCCTTCCCTACCCTAGCCGCCGCTACGCCTGGCGACTAGGGAGGCGATTTTCTTCCTCCGATCTCAGCCGGCCAGGGCGTTGGCCCCCTCTCCCTCCGGCTGCTCCGGCGGTAGGAGGGAGGGGGGACCCCGTTCCTCCGCTCTGTAGTTAGGTTTTGGATTTGTAGGTCGTGGTGCGCCGTTGGGGTGGTGGGAGCGGCGCCCGGACGAATAAATCTGCCTCAGCTTCACTCCCACACCGGCGGTGTCCTTCATGGCGGCGTCTCGGAGTTGATGGCATCGTGTGTTTGCCGATCCTTCAGATCGGCTGTGTTAGGGTTCATGGATGGTGTCGGCGAGGCGGCGGCGGCGACTCCATCAGGTGTGTCTCTCCTTCTGCTTTGTCCCCGTTGCTGTGGCGTTGTCTCCAATGTGATGGTGGAGCAGGGAGGTTTTATCGTCCAGGAGTACGCGCAGACGGTTGTCTGCGCAAGTGACAGCTGGAAGATGGTGCATCCCGTGCTAGGTTTGTGGTTGGTGGCTGACAGTTCTGGTTTCCTCCTTCGACGTCGTTGTCGTGCGGGGGTGTCAGATCTAGAGTTCGGTGGCGTGTCCGGGGACATGTTGCCCCGGTCTGATTCTTTCAACGGCAATGGTTTTGCTTCTGGCAAACTACTTCGAGGTCCGTAAAGCTGTTGATCAGCGATGGAGCCGCGTCGAGCTCGGGTGAAGAGGTGATCTGTTTTCTTTCCCTTTGGTGGCCGCTTCGGTGGTGTCGGAGGAGAGGAACAGGCGCTGGTATTTTGCATAGGATTATCCTGTCCTTTCTGTCTTGTAATGTTGGTGCTTACGTGCCTTGTAACCGGATCTTTATTTTATAAATGAGACACGTATTACCATGCAAAAAAAATATCGTATTGCAAATCATCTGTCTACAATATAGATTGGAGGGAGTAATAAACATGTTTAATTTTAGAATTCATCTCTAAAAACAAAAATCCATAGACAAAAAGTTGTACGAAATAAATGCAATTGCACGACTCTAAAATGACCGGCTAGTGCTATGCCCAATTACAAAAGCAAATATCAAGTGGAAATTACACACGCGTGATCTAAAAACATTACGCACGCAGAAACAGAATCGCAACGAAGCACGCGCGCACAACGTTCTCCGGAGCAGCAAGAAGGAGCAGGCCGGTGCACGCACGCCACGTCACCTAATTGGTTTATTTCATTCATGTGCACGTCACCCTATTGTTGGTGCCCGTACTCCGTAGACATCGCCCGTCGGGATTGACGGCGGGCGGCGCTCAGGGGCTCCCTTGTAATGGCACCCCGGCGGCCGCTTTACCGCCATAACAGTGCGCCCACGCCTCGGGCGGGCAGTACCACAGGAGCACGCTGAAGCACGACTGCTCGCGGACGCAGGTCAGCTCATCGCAGCATTTACGGCTGACCCCGTGCAAGTCGTCGGAGAAGAGCGCCTTGATGAACTCCCCCGAGCACCGCCTGGACACCTTCGTCGCCGTCTCGTAGCAGCCGCCGGGAGGGAGGCCGACGGCCGGCGACGCAAGAAAAGCGACGGCCAGGAGGAGGAGGAAGAGGGACACGTGGAGCCGCCGCCGGAGCGCCATTGTTGACCGGAGCACTAGATCGATTAAGTTGTGGTAGGAGGAGAGCTGATTCTCTCACTTGTATCTCTCTCGGTTGTTTCACGTACACAAGGCACACAAGCACAATGCCTTGATAAATTGAAGTACCCGCCCGGCTCTTAATTATACCACACACCGACCGTACGACTTGCTCCTTCAACCAACAAACTCCATGACCTATTCCTCTGCGCGCGCACGATGTTGCATGGATAAGATAACGAGTGATCTTGCCTCCTATAATCTCTCTAGTCTAGTCTGACGCGCGAAGCCCGATCCCCCGCACCGCACGCGCGGAGAATTTTTTTTTTAGTCTAAACACGCTTTATTCATTACTCAAACAAGTTCATGGGATACAAGAGATGTTTGAAGGGTGTAAAAGCCACACATGGCGCCCATAATCCAAACCAAAAGCATGTTTAGCGAGGCTATGTGCCTCAATATTAGTGGCTCTACCTTCAAAGATGAAGGTACAACTATCAAAACTAGTTGATGTTTCCACGATCTCCCTGGTTGTGCTGGCGTAGGCTCCCCCGGTGCAATTCTTGATGTCCTTCACTATCCCTGGGCTGTCACTCGCGAGGAGGATGCGAGCAAGGCCCAGGTCAGCTGCCAGCGCAAGCGCCTCGCGGCATGTCAGCGCTTCCAGCGTCGCCGGATCCGTTACTCCATGAACCTTGATGACCGAAGCACCCAAAAAACTTCCTGATGAATTTCTGCACAGGGCACTGAATGAGCCAAAATTGCCATCTCTGGAGACAGCCCCATCGACCCGGATTTTAGCAATTCCTCCAGGAGGAGGGATCCATCTCGGATGTGCAGGAGCCACCATTGGTTGTCCAGATGTATTTTTCTTCGGTTTGCATTCGTCAAGCTCCCGGGCGAACTTCAAGATGAAGTGGTATGTAGACAGTGGGCTCTGAAAAATGTGTTCGTGGAGCGCCTGTCGTCGCGCAAACCAAAGTGCCCATAGAGTTGTGACTACCAAGAGAAACTCCTGCGAAGAGAGCATCTCCTGGAGCGAAGAAAGCCATCGTTTTGCATCTGGTTCCGTGGTGGTGTTCAAGGCCTCCACGAGATCCTGGTCAAAAAGTGCCCAGACGCATCTGGCAACCGTGCAATGAAGCAACGAGTGTTGCCAGGAGTCCTCAGCTCCACAGAGGCCACAACATGTCGTTGTGGATATATTACGGTGATGCAGCACATCCGCAGTCGGGATTGATTGCTGAGCCAGCCTCCATATAAAGGTTTTCAGCTTGGGAGGGACATTCACCTTCCACAACGCGTTCCAGGATTGTTTTTCTCTGTCCCCATTCGACGCAAAAGCCCTTCCTTCGAGCCACGCCTCTCTTGTCATCTTAGTCTCAACTAGCATGCGATAAGAGGATCGAACTGAAAAAACACCACTTCTTTCATGTACCCAGGACCAAAAATCTTCAATATTCCGTGTGCATAGCGGGATGGAATATATAGCTGCAACGTCTGATGGTAGGAAGACTTCATCAATCAGCATTCGGTTCCATTCAGCACTAGACAGAATCAGTTCATTAACCGTCTGAGGAGGGTCTGCCACTCTGCTCACAATTGGCCTCATGTTCGAGGGCCTCGGCAACCAGTTGTGATGCCAGATGCTCGTCAAATGACCGTTGCCTATTCTCCTGATCATCCCTTGCGTGAGCACCTCGCGGCCATCAATGATGGCGCGCCATATCTGGGACGGTGCCGAGCCTAGTTCGGCATGTAGGAATTCTTCGGAAGGGTAGTGCTTGGCCTTGAGAGTTCGGGCACTAAGTGATTCAGGGTCCATCACGATCCTCCATGCCTGTCTAGCGAGGAGAGCAAGGTTGAAAAGTTCAATATCTCGAAAACCTAGGCCTCCACAATATTTTGGTTGCGTCATTTGTACTCCAAGAGACCCAACTAGGCTTCCGTTTTCCCTCTTTGCTGCCCCACCAGAACTTCCTAATCAAGGAATTAATATGCTCACAGAGGCCGCGTGGAAGTCTGAAACATGACATGGAATATACTGGAATTGCCTGTGCCACCGATTTAATAAGAACTTCTTTCCCTCCTGCCGACAGAAGTTTTTCCATCCAACCCTTGACCTTGTTCCAAACACGGTCCTTTAGGAACTTGAAAGCCCCGTTCTTACAATTTCCCACATCAGATGGCATGCCCAAATATTTATCAGAGAGCGATTCAGTTGGAATATTCAGAGCAGCCTTTATGTCAGTTTTCAAAGAAGTAGGGCAGCCCTTACTAAAGAAGACTGAGGATTTTGCAAGGTTTATCCTTTGACCCGATGCATTGCAATAATTTTCCATTAAGGCAGACAACTCATTTGCTCCAACAGAGCTGGCTTTGACAAACAACAGGCTATCATCAGCAAATAACAAGTGGCTTACCGGCGGAGCCGTCGGTGCCACTCGAATTCCAGTGAGGTGCGATGATTCTGGTTGGGTTTTGAAAAGGCACGAAAGGCCCTCCGCTGCAATCAAAAACAGATATGGAGAAATTGGGTCTCCTTGACGGATTCCTCTTGTGGGGGAAAATTGTTCAAGTTTACCACCATTGAACATAACAGAGAACTTAACCGATATTACCATTCTCATGACAGAAGCAATCCATGATGGTGCAAACCCCATCTTGGCCATAATAGCTTCCAAATAGTTCCACTCAACACGATCATACGCCTTCATCATGTCAAGCTTGACATCACAAAATTTGTTCCTCTTCATAAAATGCAAACATTCATAAGCCGTGATGATGTTGTCAGTGATCAGACGTCCCGGAACAAAGGCGGACTGCTCTTCGAAAATTATCTCAAGAAGGATTTGTTTCAGCCTATTAGATAAAACTTTGGAAGCAATTTTGTAAATTACATTGCACAAGCTAATAGGTCTGAATTGGGATAGATTAGTGGGATCCTTCACCTTTGGAATTAGGACTAAGATAGTCTCATTTATCACGTCAGGACTCTCTTCTCCTCGAAGAATCCGAAGAACAACATTGGTTACTTTAGTGCCACACAGTTCCCAGTGCCTTTGAAAAAAGTGCGCCGGGTATCCATCCGGACCCGGGGCATTTGTGGGGTACATCTGGAAGAGAGCTGATTTCACCTCTTCCCCCGTATAAGGAGCTGTGAGACCTTGGTTCATTGCATGTGTAACCTTCACCGGGACAACATCAAGTACTGTTTCCATGCCTGTAGTGCCCTCTGACCTGAACAAATTTTTGTAAAACTCATTCGCTAGTGCAGCCATCTCAGCTGGATCATTAGTTACTGAGCCATCCGGGCGCTCGAGTGACTTGATGGTGTTTTTGCGTCGGCGCATGCTAGCTCGTCTTTGGAAAAAATTGGTGTTCTTGTCACGATCTTTGAGCCAGTCCACCCTGGATCTCCGCCGCTGCATCATCTCCTCCATATGATAGAGCTCGACGAGACGGTCTGAAGTTTTTATCTCTGCATGTGATGGCGCACTTCTTTGGGGGTCATTCTGTAAAACTGCTAGCTCCTTTTTCAAATTTTTAATCTCCTTTGCAACACAACCGATGGTAGCCCCACTCCACTGCTTCAACGAAGCCGGCATATCGCTTAATTTTCTACTCATTTGCTCTACAGTTTGGCCCTCGGGAGCGCCGTTCCACAAGGCTTGGAGAGAGGAGCCAAAATCCTCGTGCCTTTCCCACTAGACTTCATACCTGAACAGCCTCGCAGATACTTGTGCCGGTGTCGAAGGCTCCAACTGCAATCTGATCGGGCAATGATCTAATGCCGCCCCAGTTTCATGGCTTAAACTCGCATGTGGGTACATGGATGTCCAGTCTGTATTAGCCAAGGCACGATCCAGACATACCCGACAGTATCCACCTCCTGCCGTCTTCTTCTCAAAAGTCCATTGTTTCCCTGTGTATCCGAGATCAGTCAGGGCACAAAACATCGACAGCGTCCCAAAACCCTTGGATTTGTGAGTGTCTCCTCTGGCCTACTCCCACATGTTCATGAGGGTGCAAGACTTCGTTGAAATCTCCTATGCATAGCCATGGTAATGGGCTCGCAGACACCAAAGACTTTAGTAGGTCCCAAGTCCTGTATCTGTCCACCACTTGTGCCTCGCCATATACACAGGTGAGACGCCATTCTTCTTGATTCGGAACAGAGACTTTTGCATCAATATGGTACTGAGAATAGCCAAACACCTCAAGTTTTATTCCATCATTCCAAAACAAACCAATACCGCCACTGCGGCCCACACTATCAACTGCATACACATGATTAAAACCTAAAGTACCGACAAGACTCTCGACATGTGCTTTAGAGATTTGTGTTTCCACTATGCATAGCACCGTCGGGGCAAATTGCTTCGCTAAGTCGCGAAGCTCTCGAATTGTCGCAGCTTTGCCCGCACCGCGACAATTCCAGCATAGTAGATTCATTGTGCCCGGCGATCCTCCCCACAGGAGGTCGCCGATTTTGCATCATGGGATTTAACGGGAGTTGATCCCTTCTTCTCTATGTTCTTGTCTGTATTGGTACGCAGCCGCTTTTGTTCTTGCTTGGAGGATGGGCTCTCTGGAGTTGATGTGCTAGGTGGCAGTGCCAGCGCTGGTTTCTGACCCGAAGGCAGGACCGAACCACCCAAAGAAAGTTGCTGGTTCGAAGCCCTCTTTCTGTTTTCTTCAGCTTCGTCCATCACAGCATCAGGGTCCTCATCGTCCTCCTTCGCACTTCCTGCTGGTACGTGTGTTCTACCAGCCAGGCCACCACCACGCCGGCCACCTCTCCGACCTCGTCCACGCCCTCCTCCTAGGCCTGCCCCTGTCCTCATCTGCCAGTTTGCACGGAGATCCTTGAAATACAGTGCAGAGGGGGGGGGGTGAATCCCATCGTCGTGCTCCTTATAGACACGACCGAGGTGGCCGCAAACGGCGCACCAATCTGGTAAACGTTCGTACCTCACACGATAAATCTGCCTCTTTGAATCGCGGATCATAGAGACCGCGTTTTTCAGAGGATTGTGCACATTGATTCTCACCCAAACTCTATAGAAATTTCTGGCAAAGTCTTGTGTCAGCGGCTCGGTGAACAAGACCTGACCAACCTTTGAAGCTAACGCTGGAACTAGATGGGCATACAAATCCGGCACATCATGGATCTGCACCCAAATATTGATATAGTCCAGGTTTACTAGTGTGGTTTTGGTGACTCCATCATACGGTTCCAATATCACAGCGTTGCCTCTGAAGTTCCATGGTCCATCGTTCATCACCCGTTCCCAATCGCCAAGGCAAAAGAACTGCAGCGTGTAGCGATTTTCCTCTAGAGGGCAAAACTTCACATCATGAGCAAGATCCCAAGCTGAGCGCATGTTCTTGAAAAACCAATACTGGCTATAGGGTTTAGATATGTGAACCCTACAGACTGCCATGGACAACCCGGCCCGAAAAAAGGGCTTTGGGCTTTGGGTTTGACATTTAGGCCGGGCTCGGGCCTCATTTTGCAGCCCAGAAGCTACTTCCGGCCAGGCTCAGGCCTCATTTTTCCAGAATCTCAGGCCGGACTTTTGGGCTTCGCGTCGGGCTTACACGTGCGAACACTAGAAAACAACATTCGAGCCGGGCTTTCGGGCTTCGGGCTCAAGTTCGGGTCAGGCTCGAGCTTGAGAAAAAATGCATTTCGTGCTTCAGGCCGGGCTCGGACTTGAGAAAAGAAGGTCAGGCTTTTACAAGCCCGGCCCAAAATCCGGCCCGGCCCTGCGTATGCCCGGTTTAATGGTGGAGAGCGAAGAGCACAACGGGTACAACAATAAACTCGGCAGCACACTTCCACCAACCCAAAGTCAAGGAAAAAACCTTAGTTTTATATTCACATAATTAGTATGTTAATTTTTTTCCTGATTCAGAGATGTACAGTGGTTACTTAGTAAGTTAATTTTATTCTCTTGATTTCTCTTTCGTCCGCCTATGCATTTATTTATTCTAGGAGACACTTCTAAGATAGCACCAATATACACGAGTGCGGATTTTTGAAGGCCGAGCTCCAGTGAGCTCGGTATTTTGGAAATACAGAAAGCATATTTAAAAGTTTCAAAAAGTCTGCGGAAAAAACCATGGAAACATATATGTATTTCGCAAGAAGGTGTTAAATTTCGTCGAAAAATGTTGTGATTTGTAGGCCGTACATAAAAACAAAATTCCGGTCCAATAACAAAAATAAAATGGCCTCCAGGCCCGATTACAAGATTAGATCTGAAAAAAATGAAAAAGGCAATGCTGTACAAATTAGAGAACATTTTTTCGTAGAACAAAAACAAAAAATGCCATATGTTAAAATGCAATGACAAAAAAAATTCCGTCTCTTAATAAACATAAATGCCATCTCTTAATAATAAAAAAGACATCTCTTAAATAAAAATGCAATCCCTTAAATAAAAAAAATGCCATCGCTTATAAAAAATATAAAATGTCATCTCTTAAAATAAAAATGCCATTGCTTAAAATTAAAATGGTATCTCTTAATAAACAAAAAATGCCATCTCACACTATAAAATTTAACATCATCTCTTAATAGTAAAAAAATAGAATATCTTAATATTAGAAAAAATGTCGTTTTTTATAAAAAATTATGCGCTTAGAAATAAAACTGCCATGCCATTAAAAAATGACATCTCTCATTAATAAAAATGACATACGCTTAGAAATAAAACTGATATGCCATTAAAAAAATGAGAAAATGCCATCTCTCATTAATAAACTTGTCATCCTCTTAAAAAAAGCTATGTGCTTAGAAATAAAACTGCCATGCCATTAAAAATAAAAAATGCCATCATCTCAAAAAAATGCCACGCGCTTAGAAATAAAACTAACGTGCCCTTAAAAATAAGAAAATACCATCTCTCATTAATAAAAAATGTCACCCTCTTAAAAAAGGCCATGCGCTTAGAAATAAAACTGACATGCCATTAAAAATGCCTTCTCGCAAAAAATGTCACCTCACATTAATAAAAATGCCATCCTCTTAAAAAAATGTCATTCTACAAAATAGCTACCATGTGACAGGATGGAAAAAATCAAGATTTTTGGGACTGGAAAATACATGTGGCATTTTAAACACAAAATGGTTCACAAAGGCCCTCCTAGCCTAGTGGCTATGGGTGTTCAGGCGCAAATCGGAGGTCGCAGGTTTGATCCCCAGTCTAGCAATTTTTTGGAGAAAATAAAAAAATTGGGTGTTCGCCAGCTGCACAGCTAACATTGGTTCTGCTCCGAGATTCGTGCGACGACAGGGAGGGCATTCGCTAGGGTTAGTCCCCTAGTGAACGACAACTAGTTAAAATTTTAGATAAAAAATACTTCGAACTTTACGCCACCCTTTTGGGGAGGGAGGGAGTAGCAACGTGAGTTAGATTGTTCGCTGGGGTTAGTCCCGGGGTGAACGGCCGCCAGTTAACATTTTTGAAAAACAATTGCTTCGAACTTTTAGCAACATGAGTTAGATTTTTATTTTATATTGAGCGTGGCCCATCGCCCTGGAGGCTTGCCAATGGGCGGGCTTCAGGGTCAAAGAAGCCAAGTCACGCTGAGGGCCCTTCGCGTGATAGGAGGCACAATTTCTCAAAGGTTCTTCATCTTGGCATGCAAACCAAGGGCCCCTTAGCCGATCGAGGCTCAAGGACATTTAGGGAACTTGTAAGACCTAGGCCTAATCCTCCTTTATAAAGTGAGGCCAGTGATAGTTCTCGCCGCCCGCATGCGTCGAATAGATGCGGCTGCGCTGAAGCCAGGACAATTGGGCATGCCCAACCTGCCCCGCGAACAGGTTTCCTTTCCTTCAATTTTTCACCAAAATAATCGATTGTTGTTTTTCTAGTAGCTAGTTAGTTAAAAACCTATTAAAAATAAATATATATATTATAAAATGTTCAGCCCATGTTTATTATATAAAAAGTTCAATGTATACAAAAAATTCACTATACATTAAACAAATGTTCATCGTGTAATTAACAAAAGTTCATATTTATTAAAAATGCTCAATGCATATAACCAAAATGTTCATCGCATGTAGGAAAATCTTTAGTGTGCATTTGAAAAAATGTTCATATACTTGAAAAAAAGCTCTGTCCATATTTGAAACTTGTTCACCATATACTGCAAAACTATAAAAAAAATCAAGAAAATATAAAAAAATAGATCTAAAAAATGAAAACGAATAAGAAATCAAAACATAAACCCGAAAAAAATACACAAAAAACCGGAAAAGAAAAAAACAAAGCGAGAACACAATGTGCCTCTCAAATGGACCGAGTTATCTTGCTTCTCGCTTCAACGAAGCTGCGCCTATATGACGCACGCGGGTGTCGTATAGGATCGGTTGTACTTTGAAATCCATCTAACATCATTGTCATCGTCTCGGTAGTAGTCATCGCCTCATACTTGTAACCCACCACATGATGCGATTTGCCCCCATTAATCAAAGAAGGGCAGGAGTAGAGTATTTACCTCAAGCATGAGGGCCAAAACATGGGTAAATTCCTAGTGTGCAATTCCCCCTAGACTTTTGGTCGCGCTCTCCATCATACCGAGGCCACTAATGGATTTCGGTGCCATGAGTTAGCACGCTAGTCACAGGTTGCGTCGGTCGGAGGCTGAGCCCAGATCGGATCTTTAGTCATGCCCGACGACTTCGAGTCGGGTCAGTGCTTCATCTTTGACACTCACACCTTCAATGCGAACAAGGCAGGGCGGCTCTACACTAGCGCGCCGCCCACACCGGCCTGATCCCTCTTCTTGAGCACGTCGTGTTCATCGTCGACCGCTACGGCGACATCAGGCTTCGTGTCCCATCACATCTCTGAACTTTGGACGCGACTCTGGAGCATGCCTTCCACCCCAGCTTTAGCCTTCACCCAGGAGCACCACTATTGCTCGCATCAACTCTAGCGATCAGGGCCGGCAAAACAACTGTGCAGCTGAGGCGTTGCAATGACAATGCAACAATCCTCCAACCCACCCAGGCATCCCATATGATCATAATGGTGTGCACCAACTGGCCACTTTTGGGCGATCATGAGTCAAAAGATGGCATCTAGGATGAATACCACTCGAAGGATGGGGACAGCTCTGCAAGCTCGCCCTCAACAACTGATAATGAATACGAGGACACTCCCTAGGCCATCACCCTAGACCAGGTCCTCATGACGGCCCCACATGAGTTGGAGAACGTGCAGGGGCTCAACAACAATATGAACCGCGCTTCCGCGCCTAATGCTACGTCGGTCATCATTAACCCTAGCAGGGCCGCTCCCATGGGTGTCATCCCACTTTGGGTTCGGGCCCTCCTACTTCAACCCCTCTGGGCAGGGGTCCTCTCGGGTTCGCCACTTTGTGTACACTACTAGAATTCTGGGCTACGCCGAGTGCCACGGACACTCGGCAAAGGACCGAAAACCGCCGGCAAAGCCTTTGCCGAGTGTCACCCTCAGCGAAAACCACCCGGTGTACACCTCTTCGGCAAACAGGAGTTTGCCGAGAGCCAGAACACGGGCACTCGGCAAAGGCTTGGCCGAGAGCCAAACAGTACCACTCGGCAAAATAAAGTAGCTAACGGATAGCAGACGGTGCCGGCGGTTCCTGACACGTGGGACCAGGGGAACAGGCCGAGGGCCTTCTTTGCCGAGTGCCACTTTCGGCAAAGAGAGCCAGTAGGTGGCTGACACGTGTCAGCTGCTGACATGTGGGACCAGGCGAACAGGCCGAGGGCCAACTTTGCCGAGAGCAACTCTCGGCAAAGCCACCCAGTAGGTGGCTGACACATGTCAGCTCCTGACATGTGGGACCAGGCGAACAGGCCGAGGGCCAGCTTTGCCGAGAGCCACTCTCGGCAAATCCACCCAGTAGGTGGCTGACACGTGTCAGCTCCTGACACGTGGGACCAGGCGAACAGGCCGAGGGCCAGCTTTGCCGAGAGCCTCTCTCGGAAAAGCCACCCAATAGGTGGCTGACACGTGTCAGCTCCTGACATGTGGGACCAGGCGAACAGGCCGAGGGCCAGCTTTGCCGAGAGCCCCTCTCGGCAAAGCCACCCAGTAGGTGGCTGACACGTGTCAGCTCCTGACATGTGGGACCAGGTGAACAGGCCGAGGGCCAACTTTGCCGAGAGCCACTCTCGGCAAGGCCACCCAGTAGGTGGCTGACACGTGTCACCTCCTGACTTGTGGGACCAGGCGAACAGGCCGAGGGCCATCTTGGCCGAGAGCCCCTCTCGGCAAAGAGAACCACTAGGAGGCTGACACGTGTCACCTCCTGACATGTGGGACCACGAGAGCAGGCCGAGGTCCAACTTTGCCGAGAGCCACCCTCGGCAATCCTTTTTCCATTACCGAGAGCCCTCTCGGTAAAGTTGTCAGGGGCACCACAGGTTATTATCCTTTACCGAGAGGCCTCTTGGTAAAGGTGTCAGGTTCTACTGGTTGGTACATGTTTACCGAGAGGCCTCTCGGTAAAGGGTGCATTATGGTCCAGCTTCACAGTTATTACCGAGAGCCACCCTCGGTAATGGTGTGCCCAAGAGCCTTTTTTTCCTGTTTCTGTTTCTTTCCTGCAGCGAAACATATACAGCAGCAGCATATAGTTCATCACACATAGAACATGTCACATATAGGCATCATTGAACAAAAGAAGCAATGGTTCTGAAAAGCATTCCACATAAAAGCAATAGTGCATAAAAGGTGAAATAGTAGTGAAGACACTCGACTACCACAAGTTTACAAGTCTCAAGATGCAAGAGTTCTCAACATACAAGGAACAGTTTCTAACATAACATAACATGAAGTTCACGCGATTTTGGAGATCGGAGTGATAACATCAACATTAGAAGGCATCATTCCGTTTGCTGCCCCAACTCCATCAACCGGAGTGATAACATCAACATTAGAAGGCATTATTCCCTTTGCTGCCCCAACTCCACAACCTTGAGGTGGAACTACCGGAACATTGTTCGACCCTTGTGATGGGTTGAGCTGTGATGGATTGACCCAATAGTGAGATGAATGCATATGGTAATGCCGAAAATGGTGATAGAAATAGTTTGAACGAAACTCACAATGTTCCACTCTGGTGTCGGTGGCATCTCTGGCACTGGTTGGCCTTGCATGGAATAAAGATTGGCCACCATATGTTGTAAAGACTTCACTAGATCATCTTGTGCCTTCAGCTTGGCCCGGTTTTCATCTCGTTCTTTCTCGGTGTCAATCAGTCGAGTCTACAATATGGCAATGCAAATGTCATTCATGTTGAAATGCAAATATGCAGGACCATGAAGGATCAATGAAGAAGCACTGACCTGAATATCCTCAATAATGCTCACAGAATGTGGTACGTGACGCTCTACGGTAGGGGTAGAGCCAGTACTCATAGCACGGAGCGTGTTGACTCTCGGAAGGGAGGAGGTTATGACAGAATCGAGGTGAACCGCCATCCGGCCATTCGTTCTACCGCCTGCCGCGGCAATGGCCACAATAGGGTCAAACGGTACCACGTGAGGATCAGCGTCAGGCCCGTACGTCTCCTTCAATTTTTTGGTGAAGTTCTCTCCATCTGACCGGGCTTTAGAGCTGATCCAGTCCCTCTCCGGGTGGAGAGGGTCCTTGTCCTTGTCGTCTTTGGTACGTTTGATGGTCCATGCCTCGAAGTAAGTGATATCCTTGCCAGTGTCTTCTTTCTGCAAAAGAAAGCGGTCCAAACAATCAAGGGAATGCTCACAAATGAAAGAGAACATGATGAAAAGGATGTGGTTGCCTACATGTTTTGAGACGACACCTGGGATGGTGAGGTTGCCTTGACGGTGTCCTCGACCCCCATCAACTTACGCCGTTCAGATATTACTTTGTGTTCATCCTGCCACCCTGGATCTGTCCACCGTTCGACGATCTTCTCCCAACACGGACGTTTGTCAGCGCACCACCGAGGAATCACCTGTAAATTAAACAAATACATCTTAGTAAGGATTCTAATTTTGCGGTAATGTAGGGAATAGCAAGCATCCATCGTCACTTGCCTTGAAGTAATTGTCCCGTGAAAGATGCGTCCCTCGAGCCTCCTGTTTGGAAATCCTATGGTTGAGATAGTCCGCGTGATACTTGACCACTAACCGGACGCGCTCCTCATAGTGCATGTCGTGGACTAGTTTCTTGGCAATATTCTCGACCACCACATTTGCACGATCCTTCTGACCCTCAACGCATGTATAGAAATCCTACAAACATGCATACATGTGAGAAGGGTTAAATCATGACTATTGCAAATTTAAACCTTTTGGTATTGACATTTAGGTGTTTGAAAGGACTTACCCGGAAATCGTTGACCACTCGCATGGCTCTGTTATCATAAACCCTCTGACGCATATCCAAGAAATCCGGTGCAAGTTTGTAGTGATCCCATGACCAAGCTGGCTCAATGATACCATTCGGAAAAGTGACCAGTCCAGGATAATTTAACCTACAAAGACCCCCAATGATGCCACTCGGCGACCGTGGCAGACGCCTCTCACCACCTTTTACTAAGCTTCTGCATTTCAAAGAGTGAAGTCATATTATATGTGAGGAAATGACAAAAGGTACAATTTATATGGGATGAGTCGAGATAACCACTTACTTCTCTCCCATTGGTTTAATTAACACGTCTCTATGCACATATGGACGTCTTGGAAGCTTTGAAGGACCACGCAACCACACTTTCCCTCCGGAAGTAGTGCTGATAGTCGAACCGCTCTGTTGCAAACCGCTCACCTCGTGGTGCTCTGTCACCCGTGAGGGTCCATCCCCACCCTCAGAAACCTGACGAACAACCAGCCTCCTCTCGGCGGCGGCGTCCTCCACCACCTCCGCAAAATCCTCTTCGTCCTCCTCCTCACACACCTCATCCCCATCCTCTGTTTCCTCCTCCTGAGCACGGTGAAGCACTGCATCAGAGGGTCGAGGAGAAGAAAGAGGTGCTCTACTCTGGGCTGCTTTACGTACTCCTCCTCCTGCCTCACATACCCCCCTCCTCGTCCGCCTCCTCGTCTGCCTCCTCCTCCTGCCTCACCTACTCCCCCTCCTCGTCCGCCTCCTCGTCCGCCTCCTCCTCCTGCCTCACCTACTC